>NC_135997.1:1490157-1670157 GCF_048128805.1 Centroberyx gerrardi
GTAATAGTGACAAAACGTATGGTGGGTCAGAAAAATGAATCGCGATATTAGCTCCATTTTATTCTACTGTAGTAATCACAAATGAGACGCTTGACCATCACAGTTTCACAAGCTCTCCATCCAAATTATTTGCACTTTGTAATGACATTTTTAAATTGTTGTTTACATTCTAGCGAGCCAATGGCATCGCTAGAAAGATTTGTGTCCCAGAAATAAACAGAATTCTGCACAGTCAGACGAATCGTATCGTGAGATAAACATATTGTTCCATCGCTAATGAAGCGCTAGAAATAAACTGCCAGTGTCTGAAGGAAAAGTACAAAATATAAAAAAGAAAACATTCTGGGGCAGATATTGTTGTAATTCCTTGCCCCGTAGCTAGAGGGTGCACTCCAGCACAAATCGCGGATTGTAGCTTTAATTCCGAGCTGTTTTTATGGCTGTGTTTATTTTCATGTTTCACAAACATCCCCTGTATACATGAATACACCCAATAATCCAAAATGTTACCATGGAAATCAAGCTTGTGCTGATGGTGAAAACCAACAGTGAACTGGGGTTAGGTGTCTGCTGTAACGATGCGAGTCACGAAAGTGAGAAAAATGACTTCAGAGTTTATCTGCTGTCCCGACAGAAGTGTTGTTGATACAGAAGTGGATGGTATATCTTTTAATAGCATTTATTGTTTTTTGTTGATAAGAAATCTAACCCCTTGTCATGAACTTTGACCTTTAAACACACTGCCAGGCAGTGTACCGGCCTCAGTATCCAGGCTTTGATATTCAGGTTCCTCATAATCGGGATATGAACTTATCCTGGATGTTGTAAACACAGTATGCTGTTTACATGCGGCAACTCTTAAATGTAGCCAGTGAGTTCTACAACATCCCAGCGTCCGAGTAAACACACACACACACACACATACACACACACAGACTCAGACACACACACACACCTAGGCCTCTTGTGGAGTCACTGATCTCAGAAGTGTATGTGGAGCAGCGCTGACTCTGCTGCAGTGGCAACAAACCTGGAGAGGAAATGAAAATTCTCAATGAAATGAAGAAAAGCTTCATTCTCCAAGTTGTCTCTCTCTCTCTCTCTCTCTCTCTCTCTCTCTCTCTCTCTCTCTCTCTCTCTCTCTCTCTCTCTCTCTCTCTCTCTCTCTCTCTCTCTCCCTCCCTCTTCTGTTCAATCTCTACATGCTGCCACTAGCTCAAATTATGCAAAACAACAGTATTTCCTATCATAGTTACGCAGACGACACACAGATCTACATAGCTTTATCAACTGATGACTATGGTCCAATTAGACTCACTAAATAAGTGCATTAAACAAATCAATGACTGGATGTGCCACAATTTTCTGCAACTAAATAAAGATAAAACTGAAATAATTGTTTTTGGTGCCAAAGAGGAGAGACTCACCTTGAATCCCTCTCACTGGAGACTAAAAACTAGGGATGGGCATTGCTGAGATCACTGCACTGGCTTCCTGTGTGCCAAAGAACTGAGTTTAAAATTCTGTTGCATGTTTAATTTTTTTGTAATTAAATGTTTTTTATTTTTAAATTTTGAAGTTTCCCTTTTAGGGGGTGAATGACATACATAGGCGCATACAAAATAGTACAGATTACATTACATTTCACCCCCTCCCCCCCCCTCCCACCTGCTGTCCCTCCCTCCAAGGGGCACACAAAACAGAGTGATCAGGTCCTAAAAATAAAAATAAAAGTAGCAATATCCAGTTAAATGTAAAATAATCAGGCTTAGGATATTGAGTACATACAAAGTAAAATTGCAGTTATACAAAGAAGAAAAAAAAATAGGGGGTGAAAAATAAACAAAAAGAAAACACAAGGACACTTTTAACATCCTCTGCAGCATTCCTCCACATGTCCAGTGTTGGTGTTTTAGCATTATTAACGTTGCTGTTGCATGTTTATAAAAGCACTTAATGGTTTAGGACCAAAATACTTTTCTGATCTCCTTCAGACCCCTCAGGTCTTCAGGTGCTGGTCTGCTTACTGTCCCAGGGTCAGAACAAAGCATGGAGGAGCAGCTTTTAGTTTTTCTGCTCCTCACGCCTGGAACAAACTTCCAGAAAATCCGAGGTCTGCCTCCACTTTACAATCTTTTAAATCAGGGCTTAAAACTTTTCTGTTCGCCAGGGCTTTTTAAGAAATCTAGGGCAACACTCATCTGCACTGTAATATTCATTTATATCTTTTTTATTTTCTTTTAAATGTGAATTTAATGCACTTTTCACTTTTGTAATCCTCTTGCACTGTCTTTTTCTGTACTTTTTTTTTACATTTTTCACCTTTACTGTATTTTTTTATTACTCTGTAAAGCACTTTGAATTGCCTCAGTGTATGAAATGAGCTATACAAATGAAGCTGCCTTGCCTTGCCTTGCCTACACACACACATATACAGTATATTGTATATGTTCTCTCCTTCTGTCTTTCTGTATCTCTCTTTCTCTCCGCTGTCTAACACACACTCCCACACGAACGTAGTGAATAATAGATCATCTGCTGCCAAGGGCCATCCATCACGGTTCTCCTTTACTAACCTGTTTACTCGGCCTCGGTCGAGCATGACTGGGATTTACCATCGACCGCGGCGGTAACAGTAGAAGGCATTGTTTTGAAAATCCATTCAAGTCTTTTATCGCCGTTTTCGTATCGCGAGGGAAGAGCCGGCGTGAAAGAGTCGTTTAGACGGACCAAAGGGTTCGAAGCTGAAACGCGGTCAGTGTCTCGGTCCTGGAGGGTCAGTAGCGGGACCGACCCCCCCGCCCGCCGCTGCTGACGGCATCGCAGGCTGCTGACATCCATGAAAAATGTGTCTTTCTGTCTGTAGTTTCAAGGCGAACTGTTCAGCAGTGGAAACGGGCAGGATGTGCCTCTTGCGGTCCGGACAGAGTGTTAGGGTTGGGGTTTGAAAGCATTTTATCGAATCTGAATCCAGTATCGAATCTGCTTCTCGAATCCGAATCCTTTCGAATCCTGTGTCGAATCTTTGTAGATAATTTGTTGGGGGGGAAAAAACTTTTTTTTTTTGACAAAATAGCTTACCGCAATGTTAAGTAAGTGGAAATAATATTAATTCTACTTTATCATTTTGTCTGTAAATGTACTGTTATTTCCACTTGCCATATGTCTCTATTTATTGTATCTTACCTATTTAATCAATGTTTAGACTGATGGAATAAATGTTTTAGGACCATTTAGTAGTACTTTTAGGGTCTTAGGTTAGTCTTAGGTGTTTTGTAGGTTGTAAATGTTACTGTATAATACATGCACTTTTTCAAATCTAGACGTGTTAGTGAACATATATTTTAAATACTATCTGCTTAGTGTCTGGGCCTCTATTCTCAAGCTTCAGATAGCTTATCAGGGTGTCCCCATTTCACATATCTCCATTATGTCTCATATGATTGTACTTGTATTTTAACTGATTTGTGAATAAACTGAACTGAATGTCAGACGGCAGACTGGCAGACGAGAGTTGTAGAAGAGAGAGGAGAAAAAATATATTTGATGAGAGATTTGTGTTCTTGTGTGTTGGACTCGCTGCAGCATGATGTACTCCTGGCCACGCCCCAATCAGTGATGTCAAAGCAGGTATTTGACATCATCTGTCAAAGGAAAAATACCTGATTTGACATCACTGTTTGGGGCGTGGCCAGAAGTGCAACATGCTTTAAAGTTTCAACCCATAGTGAGCAAAGTGTTGATTTACTCTTTATCCTGCAGCCCAGTCTGGATGCTAACAGACGGGGGTTGTTGGGTGTTTGCTGGGTCGCCGCCCCGCGGTGGCGGCTGGTCAGACATGTTCCGCGCCGTGATCGAGGCCGTCGGATACTCTGTTGTGTTTGAGCCCGGCTTTGACCTGCGGCCTCCGGAGAATTCAGCCTGTTTACACCAAGAGGAGTCTCTCTGCAGCCAGCGCCTCGCTCCCAGACAGATGAAAGGCCACATTTTCCCCTGGTGTCAATGGAGCTATTAGATATAATGCTATAGGACAGCTGGGGGACGGAGAGATGGGCTGACTCTTATCACATGCTACTACACCTTTGCTCTCGTTCCATCTCTGTTCTGACTGACCCTCATCTCTCTCTCTCTCTCTCTCTCTCTCTCTCTCTCTGTATGTCTCTCTCTCTCTCTTTCTCTCTCCAGCTCCCAGGGAGTGTGAGGAGGATGAGTTTCACTGCCAGAATGGCTACTGTATTCGCAGCCTCTGGCACTGTGACGGTGACAATGATTGTGGGGACAACAGTGACGAACAATGTGGTGGGTATACACACACACACACACGCACACATGTTCACGCTGTGTGCAAGCAACTACACACTTTAACTGCGTGTTTGTCTCTGGCAGACATGCGTAAATGTTCGGACAAGGAGTTCCGCTGCACAGATGGCAGTTGCATCGCTGAGCACTGGTACTGTGACGGAGACACGGACTGTAAGGACGGATCAGACGAGGAGAACTGCCGTGAGTTACTGTGTGTGTGTGTGTGTGTGAGTGTGTGTGTGAGAGAGAGAGAGAGAGAGAGAGTGAGAAAGACAGATTCAGCGGTGCATGCATTTCCATCTGTGTGTTTTGAGCAACGACACACTGTAGGCTTACTAGTTTGTATTTCCTAGCAGTCATTTTCTGATGTAATAGCACTGGTTTTGAAGTGAAATTATTCTTTTTTTTTTAATAAAATTTTCTTCCCGGACCCCCTGAAATGATATGGCTTTGTGCTTACTAGCACCACAATTTGGGGGCAAAAATCAAATTACAGGGGAAACACTGCAGTGTGTTTGATAGACTGCCTCTTAGGGCTGAAGGATGTTGACAAAAAATTTAATTGCGATTATTTGACAGAATATTGCAATTGCGATTTAAACTGCGATTCACATCATCACAAGTGTTTCTTGTCCTAAATGTTTTAGAATAAAAGTGGTTTTGCTTAAAAGACTAGATGTGAGTGTGCAGGATTTACTGAGTTTGAGTCTGATGAAAGGTTTTGGTTCATGGACCAAAGATCACCTGCAGCTCTAAAACTCCTTGTTCACAAACTCTCTCTCTTAAGCAATTAATTGCAGCCTCTGTGATTTAGAAACTGCAGAAGTTCATATTTTTATTTTTTTCATCAGAGTCACACTAGAAACACTTGAGCTTCTCTTTTTCTTCTCCACTTGCTGACAGAGGTGGAGGAGCTGTGGAGAACAGTCGAGGCTTCAAAGGGCCTCACAGCCATATGCTGTACCAACGTGTCCAAATCAGCATCTGTTTCACAAGTTCTTGTGTGTGTGTGTGTGTGTGTGTGTGTGTGTGTGTGTGTGTGTGTGTGTGTGTGTGTGCAGCGTCTGATGTGATGACAGCCACCTGCAGTGTGGAGGAGTTCCAGTGTGCGTACGGACGCTGCATCCTGGACATCTACCACTGTGACGGAGACGACGACTGTGGAGACTGGTCCGACGAGTCTGACTGCTGTAAGACACACACACACATACACACACACACACACACACACACACACACACACACACACACACTATTGTACTTCTATCAGGAAGACCTTGCATTGACTACAGTTGTTCCATAACAGCTCACCCTACACTTAAAGGAAAATTCCACCCTAAGATCCTCTTCCTCTCAACCTTTACTTAAACCCCAACATGTCCTGATGCTGCATTGCATTCTGGTCTCTCTCCTGCTCCTGTGGTGGAGAAACTGGTCTCTCTCCTCTTCTACGATGGATTTCTCCCTGTATGATTGTTGAACGTCTCTTGGTGCAAAATGGCGGCTCTAGAAAGAAGCCCTCGCTCTTTGATTCTGAGGGACTGACACCAAAACCTGACGTTTGCCTCGTTATTACATGAATTATTATTAGTTATTACAGGAATAACAAAAATACACAAAACAACAAAATTGACCCAGAAATGCAAGATACATCGCTAAAAACTGTTTTAGGGTGGATTTTTCCTTTTCCTTTCATTCCCTCATTGCTGCTCCATGGTTTTTAAAATCACATTTTTAGTAAATTTAAAAGAATACTGCCACATTATTGGTGTGAAAGTACCATAACCGTTACCTGCCTAACTTTAAACCTGACATAAACCTAATCCTGATCCTAACTTTAACCCTAAACCCAAATCTAACTCCTGGTAGAAGTGAAGATCGGCCAAAATGACCTCACTTTGCAGAAATGCCTTCACTCCAAAGGTCTAAAACTCAAACTTGGTTGAAGAACACACACACACACACACACACACACACACACACTCACATATACATACATACATACATACATACATACATACATACATACATACATACACACACATGCTGCTGCACTGCGGTGACTGGTCCAACCTGCCCTACTGGTGTACAGTAAGCTCACAGTGAGTTGCTGTCAGCTGCACACACACACATGCACAGACAAACACACACACACACACATAGAAAAACACACACACGAACAGCCAAACACACACATATCTCAGGCTCCATGGCAGCGCTCCCGGCTCTGAGCGGCGTGCTGCTCTGAGGAGATGAAGCTCCTCTGGGAGCTCGGCCGTGTTTCCTCTGCTGCTTCTTAGATGAGAGTTGAGCGTTTTCCTCTCTCCCTCTGGCAGACAGCTTTCCTCCCTCTATCTCTCTATCGCCTCTTCTCCTCCTCCTCACTCCCTCGCTCCATGTGTCCCGTTGGCTTCACCATCCGTCTGTCCCGAACCCAGATCCCAGGAACGAGGCGTCCTCGTGCCGCGGCTCGTCGCGCCAATTCAGCTCAAGTTCAGACATAGGCTAGTCTGAACGAAAGTTCCCACTAAGTCCGGGCTTACGCATTACTAAAATATTAACAGATGTACCAACCAGAATAGTCCCAACGTAGACATAAGCTCCAGCTCAAAGCTCACACCGCCCCCCTCCTGAGTGAAGGTCTTCCTGAAACTGATGCACCGTGCCAACGGCAATTTGACAAACGGGAAAACTTGCTGGAGCAACAAATACAGAGCAGTCTGTCGGCAACATGAAACTAGATCACTGAAGCAATGAGGAACCAAACTACAATTTTAGCTAGCTATCATTACAATAAAATAATATCCAGCCTATCAGCGGTAGCAGGAGGCATCAGGCCTAACTACACATCTTTATCCAGTTGAAATTAATGGTTAAACCACTTGATGTCATTATTAAATACATTTAGTTGTATATAGATCTATGTTTCTGGTTGTAGTCTGTATGGGAGACAAACTACAAATGAATCCTAATGCTTTGTACTAGATATCATACCTATTTGTTGATATGTGGCGATGTTAAATCAGCTAGGTTTATCCCTTTTTCTCTCACTATCGCACAAGTTAGTGAACATTAACCTAGCCTGCTGTTAATCAGGGCAGGCTCGCTTGTTATTAGCCACAGAAGGTGAAAACATCGCTCTGCATGCAACGGTTTTTAGTTTTACCTTCAGGTTCTTGTAGGTAAGAAGCAAAGCAAAACAAAAACAGCTTTAGTGTCAAACTAGCTGGTTTCAATGGAACGAGTCGTGTCGACTTTACACCAGAACTTACGATCACAGTCCGCAGCTCCGCAGCATCTGTGGGAGCTGGAAGACACTTGGATCTTTTATCAAACACACACACACACACACACACACACACACACACACAAACAAACACAGCAGCTATGGCCCTGATTAGCACAGCCGGTCATGTTTCCCTCTCCTCGCTCCAGAGATCGCTGCCTGCTGCTGTGCTGCTGACCAGTCTTTCAACGTCTCCCTCTTGTTCCTCCGTCTCCGATTTCTCACACGTTCACGTTTGTTTCATTCGCTCATTGTCTTCCGCCGCCCGCCCCAACACACACACACACACACACACACACACACACACACACACACAGAGCTCTTTGTGACAGGAGGAGCGTTTTTCTCCTTTGATGTGTTTACCCGCAGTGCGATAAGCACCGCTTCAAGGTTTTGTATCATCGTTTGATCATCAGCAAGGTCATGTTAGTTGAGCGGCCGTCTCTGCCTCTCTCCTCTCCTCCTCCCACATCCAGGTTTTTTAATTGCCGCCTCGCTTGTGAAGTATTTAGCATTTTTTGGAAAGTTGAGTCGGCATCAAAGCTTCAGGGAGAAAAAAAAAAAAAGCCAGAAAGAAAGAGAGAGAGAGAGAGAGAGAGAGAGAAAATAGCCCCATATACCTGGAAATACTGATAGTTACTGTGCCGTGAATACACAGCAACCCAGATCATGTATTAACAAGGCAGTGCAACACACACACCAAGGGGAAAGTCTGGAAAAAGTATGAAATAATATGAATTTAAGACCTTAAAGTATTCACATGCCTTTAAAAGCAGTATTTACAGGTCTTTTTCTGTCACCATGTAATGTAATGTCCGCTCACGGTTAGTAGTACAATCTGATTTACTGAACACAATTGGATTTCATGTCCCTTAACTATTAATTTCCTGTTGTCCTTTTTCTTTTTCTGCCCATTTCTAGTTTCAGAGCTTTCATCAGCTGTGTTCCATCAGAAATAGACTTTGGTTCTGGTTTATTGGTTTTTAAATTGGTCATAAATACAATTCCAGGCAGCATTAAAAAGTCTTAAACTTGCCTTTCTGAAGGCTGCCGATAGCCTGTATGCACACACACACACACGCACACACACACACAGAGGAGGCATTCCTCAGAGGCATAAGACGGCCCATCCTCAGACAGCATTCCTTGGCATGGACTCTCCAGACACATGAAGGGCGCTTTGTTAGAGCAGCCACTCACACTCCCTCTCTCCCCCTCTCTCTCTCTCTCGCTCCGTCTCATGTGCACACACACACACACACACACCCTTGCAAATAAAAAACCCTCACTTGCACGCCTCGTCACCGCTTTGCGAACACAGATACTGCTTTCGGCTGCATGGCTGAGGAGATGAAAGGAACATAGTTGGTGTGTTTGTGAATGTATGTGTGGGTGTGTGTGTGAGAGAGAGAGAGAGAGAGAGAGAGAGGGAGAGAGAGACCAAGTTAGTTTTGGTCCTCGCCACACATAAGGGCGGATGAAACGGCTGAGTGTGTGTGTGGGCGTCGGTGTGGTAGACGCCGTCCCACGCTGATTCGATTTGCCTATAAGTCTCTCTCTCTGTGGGAGAGCCACCTGGTGTTTTGATCATCTCTCTTCATCTCCTCTCCGTCTCTTCTCCTGCCCGGCTGATAAGCCTGCACAGAGATACCTCTCTTTCCCTCTCTCTCCCTCTCTCTCTCTCTCTCTCTCCCTCTCTCCTTCGCTCTCTGCTGTCTCTTTATTCATCCCTCCGCTCGCCTCCCTTATCTGGCGCCCGGCACGGCGTCGGTGTGAGTCGGCCGGCGCTGTCGGGAGAAAGCATGTCAGGGAAACACGCGAGCGCGGGGTTTAAGATGCTTATGCTTGATTCGCGAGCCTTTAATCTCCTCGCTCACCTCCCTCCTCAACTGCTGTCGGTCTAAGTATCGCTTTGATACGATCGCATGCGGCGATGCGGTGGGAAATGAGAAGGAGGGTAAACTGTGACCTGCAGGCGGAGAAACCACCGCTGTAAACAAAAACCAGTTGTGTTTTTGGAAAGAAAAAACATTATTGATGCTTTTTTTTCTCCCCTTAAAATAACATTACTGTCCCGCCAGCTCAAAACCAATCCTTTTTAACTTTTAACATTGCCTTTTACCCTTTTAAATTGCTTTTTATTCTTCTGTTTTATTGTTTGCTTGTCGTTTTATGAGTTGATCATTTTAGAATTGCTGCTGTCACTCGCATAGAGGGTCATTCCTATGCTGGACTACTTTTGATTTTGAAATTTTAATGTAATTTTAATTTAATGAAATGGTTTTAATCCATTTACTGTTTCAATCCATTTATTGTTTTAATCAATCTATTTTATGTAAAGCACTTTGAGTTGCATTCTGTGTATGAATGGTGCTACATAAATACACTTATTATTATATTATTACTACTATCTTCATATGACTTACATGAGTTTGACACTTACTATAATACATACTATGAATTTATGTCATAAAGCCGAAAAGGTGGTAAACTGAGTTTTAGGTGGGTTTATCCTCCACTACATCCCTGATGATGTCGTGTAATGTGACGGTAATCGTGTTTCCTACATCGTTGTGTGTGTGTGTGTGTGTGTGTGTGTGTGTGTGTGTGTGTGTGTGTGTGCAGCCTCCCACCAGCCCTGCAGGTCAGTTGAATTCATGTGCAGCAGTGGGATGTGCATCAACGCCGGCTGGAGGTGCGACGGAGAGTTTGACTGCGACGACCAATCAGATGAGAAGAACTGCAGTGAGTTCCTGCTTTGATTATTACTGTCACTAATCCAGCCTGCTGATAGTGCTTTATATAGTGTAAATTAATAATTCTGTTATATCTAAAAGTACCTGAGGCTGTGTGTTCATTTCAAGGTGTTGATAAGTATTGACTTTATTTTATCCATTATTTGTTTCACTGAATTTTAGTCTTTCAGACGTGTTACCCACATTGTGACTCATGCTCGTGTGTGTGTGTGTGTGTGTGTGCAGCCACGTCCATGTGCACGGCCGACCAGTTCCGCTGTGGAACTGGACGCTGCGTCCGGTTGTCATGGCGATGCGACGGCGAGGATGACTGCTCGGACGGCAGCGACGAAGAGGGCTGTGAGAAAACTGGTAAGACTGTGGTTTGTTATCTTCTTTTCTAAAGCTAAATATAACACCAGGTTCAATTGTAGCCATGACAACCGCTCAGACAGCCTCCTTCCTGCTGACGAACCCGCTTTTTTTTTTTGTCGGGCATCACAGAGTTGCATTCAAACAATCAAGCGATGGGCTCGGCAGTCGCCCGCTGTGCGGCGGCCCTCCTCTGGGGGACAGACTCCACCCACCCATGGAGAGACACAAGGCCCCGGCCTGTATGTTGAGATAGAGTTGAGTAATGTCCAGAAGGTGGCTGTCCGCTGAGCGTTCAGGCAGAACTGCTTGTCTCTGTTCCCACTGAGAGGAGGAAGAAGAGTTTTCTCTCAGCCTCTATTTCAAGCTTCCACCAACATCATCACAAGAATCACAGACCAGAGTCTGATCTCAGTGAGTTTACACTGACGGAAAATCCAAACAAAAACACTGTAACTGTTAAAATGGCTATTGGTGATGTACCTTGCATTTTTGGCATCATTTAGTAGTTTGGATTCTCTTCTTGGTGGATAACCGGCCAATCGTAGACGAGGTGACGTCACCTCCAGATGTTTCCAGCAGCTACAATGCAGTTTGATATGAGAAAATGTTTCAGGATGTAAAACATCAGCGGTAAACGTCAGGTTTTGGTGTCAGTCCCTCAGAATCAAAGAGCGAGGGCTTCTTTCTAGAGCCGCCATTTTGCACCAAGAGACGTTCAACAATCATACAGGGAGAAATCCATCGTAGAAGAGGAGAGAGACCAGTTTCTCCACCACAGGAGCAGGAGAGAGACCAGAATGCAATGCAGCAGAGAGACAGGTTGGGGTTTGAGTAAGGGGGGCGAGTCTCACTTTTTTCTCAACTGGAAAAACTCTCTTGCGCTTATTATCACTATCTCTCTCTTTCCACCTACATGTTTAACCCACAGCTGAATGCAACAAATTTACGCCCCCCAATTTACTCTGGAGGTTGTCAAAAGTCATTCTGGGAAACGTAGGAAATCACTAACTGATGTAGAAATAGACGAGGCAGGCTGAGGGAAAGTGGGTTCACCAAAAAAAAGTAAACTGCAACACATAACTCCTGGAATGCTGATGATATCTGATGTGAGAGGATCTGAGTTTGGATTTTTCCTTTTTAATGGAAAAGTTGTGCGATGTGGCTTTTGCAGAAACCTTCCAGTACAACCAGCAGAGTCGTATGTGGGTCATATTAAACCCAAGCCAAAATGATCGGTAGCATCCAGAGCTAAAAGTTAGGTTTTTGCGATGCATGCTGGCCCCACTTTTTGCTTTTTGTTTGTTTTTTGCCTGAACCTGGCCGGTCTCTGGTGTCCCGCAGAAAGCCCCCCCTGCGCCCCGGACCAGTTCCTGTGTGGGAACGGCCGCTGCATCGGTCAGAGGAAGGTGTGTAATGACATCAACGACTGCGGAGACGGGACCGACGAACACCCGCACCAGGACTGCCGTGAGTCCAGCTTTCTGTTTCTTAAAACGGGAACAAAATCTGTGCTGCAGAGAGGAAAATCCACTGGTTTCCATCTCAGATTCAAGAATTTTCTTGAATCAAGTGACAGTGTCTTGAAATAGTATGAGGGAATTATTGTTTCATAAATAAATACATGTGTATGATCATTACACAAGTAAAATAAGATCCACAAATATGTTTTGTATCTTGCAAACAAAATAATTGCTTCACAAATATTTATACGTGTTGTGATTGGTCGGAGTAATGTGTGCCAAAGGATGTCTTCAAATCTGATTGGCTGGAGTAGACTCACTATTTCACGAACTATTTGTGGATCAGTTTGCCCATCTTGCTGTTTGGATTGTCTCAAAATAAATAAACAAATAAACAAATATATGCAAGCCGTTCCACACTTTCCAGGTGATGCTTACATGCAAAAAACATATTTGTGAAGAAATTATTTTGCTTGTAAGATACGAAAAATACGTGTATCTTATTTTATTTGTGTAATGTTCACACAATTTAATTATTAAACAATGTTGATTTGTATTGGAAACAAGCCCCATCACACTGCAGACTTTTGCTCTTGTTCTCAGAGTAATATTTTAAAGATCAATACTAGAGTAAATGAACTGATATTTTTTACAGTCAGTGCAGCAGGACAGTATGAGTGTGTATGAGATTATATTTTTGTTTACACTACCTGTCAACAGTCTGGACAGACCTGACTGAATGATCTAAAGGCTTCTGCTTAAGCGCTTGAAATTAGTTTCTTAGACAAATATAAATAGTGAAGTTGATCCTATGTATGAATTTCTTTCCAAAGCCTTTGCCTTTCCATCAAGGCAAAGGGCGGCTGCTTTAAATAATCAGAAATATAAGATCGTTTAGATTTGTTTAACACTGTTTTGGTCGCTGCATAATTCCATTTGTGTTATTTGATAGTTTTGATGTCTTTACTATTATTCTAAAATGTGGAGAGTAGTAAAAACAAATAAAGATATGGTGTGTCCAAACCTCTTACTGGTAGCGTGTGTGTGTGTGTGTGTGTGTGTGTGTGTGTGTGTGTGTGTGTGTGTGTCTCCTGGCTGTGTGCAGGGCCGCGCTCCAGCGAGGGCAACTGTAACCAGAATAACGGAGGCTGTTCCCAGAAGTGTCAGATGGCCAGAGGCCTGGTCCAGTGCACCTGTCACACTGGATACCGCCTCATGGAGGATGGCAAGGCCTGCCAGGGTAAGGCTGTGTGTGTGTGTGTGTGTGTGTGTGTGTGTGTGTGTGTGTGTGTGTGTGTGTGTGTGTGTCTGTGTGTGTGTACATCAGATTCTGACATCAGAGTCTGCGTGGAATGCGAGTGAGCAGACGGAGGGCGTTATTAATATTCATGACCCCTTCAGTGTTTGTTGATTGGTCGGTTGCTCACTTACCTTGCTGGGAATGTGTGTTTGATAAATAAAAAGTGTGATGTTTTTCTGTCTCAAACCTCCCAGACATGACTGGTGCTTTATTTCCTCTGACAAGGAGGTGAAGCATTCTCCCTGTTAGTTTGTCTGTCTGTCAGCAGGAGTCTCAAAATGTAGGAACTGATTTCCGTGATATTTGGTGGGCAGATCGGCTTTGGGCCAAGGAATAATTGACCTGGGATTTACACCTTTTTAGATGATTAGCATTTTTTAGCCAGAACTATGAAACTAATGGAGATAGAGACTTGATTCCAAATCATAACGGTCAAAAAATCAGTTTAACTCAATTTAAGTGATATGAATAATGTCTTTGGGTGTAACAGGAAGGTGGAGGTTTGCTCTCTGAGTGCCTTATAGTTTTATTTCTATTTTTATTTATTTTATTAATTGACAAGGACAATGCAAGTGAATAAACATCTTTGAAAATGAGTTTGTCAAAAGAGCTAGTTTTCATCTGTCGACCCTGGCCAGACGTCATTAATGTGTCGACCTAAAATTAAAAGCAAACATTAAAATCCAGAGGACAACGTGAAGGCAGATGCACATGAAAGCCTGTAGCAGAGTAGAGTGTCGATTACAGGACGAAGAGATTGAAACACGTAAGGATATGGGTTTGTTCACCATGCTGCTTAGTGAAAAGCCACAGGACGACATTTACCAAACACACTTTGATTAGTGGGACACAGTTAGCAAAGTCCTAGACAAGTGAAAACACAGTGTTAGATTGTTCTTTGGTTACAGGCTTGCTTACCATCTTTGTTTTTCTAAAAAAAAACAAAAAACAGTGTGCAGTCCACTCTTCTTTTTAGTATTTGTATTTATTGAGACAGTGGGTTAGTAGAGAGGGAAGCGGAGCAGCAGGAGCAGAGAAAGCTCTGAAGGGTTTGATCCGGCCGGTTGGGGCTCAGAGTTTGGACTTGAAGCTCCTTCACATTAGTCCGCTACATTCAGGATAGATGGGATCCATATGAATCCACATCTATACAGCCTGTCCCTCTGTGTTTGTACTCTACACACTGATCGATTCCAGAATCCTTGGGCTTGACCTGCACTGTGTAATCAATTGAACTGATTAAATATGGCAACCTCTCAGCTGTTTTCCTCCCTCCCCAATATGAGGGTTTGTTCAGCGGGCTGAGAGGCACATGCCGTCCCCTGCAAGGCTTTTAGGGGTAGTTGCAAATTAAAATAGGCAAGCGGTATTGTTTTTGTTTTTTTATAGTTACTTTGGAAATATACATTCCACTGGACTTGTCCAAGTAGTTTGGCATTCAGATCAGTACGCCAGCTTTCACACCCAGAAACGCAGATGGTAGCGGATTAATGCGGATTCGTTCCACATGTGTGGAATAGCTTTTCACCTCTCAACTGTCTGGCCATCTTGTTACCAAAGCCTTTGATTGATGCAAAAACATTTATCATGTGCAGAACCAGTGACATAAACCCTGATTGGTCGAGCAAACTCTCATCCACCTATCACAACTCTTGCTGCTGACTTTGAACATTGTGAAGGTTTTTGTACCCAACTAAGGGTTTAAGTACATGTGGACCTTAGTGTCTTGAATTCATTGTTAAACCTGCTAGAATTTGACACTGATGTCCCCCCTCCTCCTCCCCCCCTCCTCCCCCCCTTTTCTCCGCCTGTTTGGCCCGTTCCAGATGTGGATGAGTGTGCAGAAGAAGGCTACTGCAGTCAGGGCTGCACCAACACCGAGGGGGGGTTCCAGTGCTGGTGCGTCCAGGGCTACGAGCTCCGGCCCGACAAGCGCAGCTGCAAGGCTCTAGGTAAAACCTCTCGACCGTAGTTCCACCTTGACATGTGACATGTGACCGCAGACACCGGCTGGGGTTTGAGCTCCAGTAAAAACCCAGTTGCGTAGTGTTTGCCTGTTTGTGCTCGCTCCAGCAGTAACTCTATCCCTCTCTGTGCTGCGGGGTCCCGGACAGAGAATGAGGTCAGCTCATAGAGGGTCTGGACTAGATTTGGATATGCAGCGGAGGTAGGCTGCGGGCCGGGAACAGCAGCCCATCAATCTGCAGCAGACCGCTGTTTAACCCAGGTCAGGATGGTGAGGGAGCTGCTGGGACCGGCCCTTCACCTACAATGAGATTAATGTTAGCTGTTATTAAAACTGACCGTCCATTCTAACTCAAACTGTTTTTCCCCTCCTTTATACTTTCCAACTTTTACTTTATTTTTGGCCCTCACTATAGAGCTGAACAATTAATCGAAAAAAAAGAAAAATCGCAATATGAACTACAGAGGTTGCAATTAATTTCTTAAGAGAGAGTGGATTTGTGAACAAGGTGTTTTAGAGCTGCAGGTAATCTTTGGTCCATGAATCAAGTACAATATTGGTGAAAACTTTTCATCAGACTCAAACTCGGTAAATCCTGCTGCTGTTTTTTTCTGAACAAAATCACTTTTTTAGAGTCGAGTAGAGAATCAACAATTTAAGAGTTCTAAAAAATCTATGACAAGAAACACTTGTGATATGAGTTGCAGTTTAAATCGCAATTGCAATATTCTGTCAAATAATCACAATTCGATTTTTTGTCAGTATCTTTCAGCCGTACCTCACTACTCCTCTCACTTCTGTTTTTCCTTCCACTCTAATTGACTTTGTCTCTGTCTCCGTCCGTCTCTCCGTCTCCCTCTCTCTCTCTCTCCTCCTCCTGCAGGTCCGGAGCCGGTCCTGCTGTTCGCAAACCGCATCGACATCCGCCAGGTGCTGCCGCACCGCTCCGAGTACACGCTGCTGCTCAACAACCTGGAGAACGCCATCGCTCTGGACTTCCACCACAGCCAGGAGCTGGTCTTCTGGTCCGACGTCACGCTGGACCGCATCATGAAGGCCAACCTCAACGGCTCCAACGTGGAGGAGGTGGTGTCCACCGGCCTGGAGAGCCCAGGTGGGTGGGACGTCCCGAACCGGGACGGGAGGCTCGGTCCTCTGTTCAGCTCTCCTTTTCTCTCTCTCTCCCTCTCCCTCACTTCATCCATCTCTTCCTCCCTCTTTCAAATATGGGTTCACCAGTCGCTTTCTCTCAGAAAGTCTCTCTCATGCTCTCTCTCTCTCTCTCTCTCTCTCTCTCTCTCTCGCTTTCTTTTATTCTGTCTTTTGCACTGTCTCTTTCTCTCTCTCACTGTTTGGTTCTTAGTCGTTCTCTTGCTCTCTCTCTCTCTCTGTCTTTTTTAAATTCTGTCTGTCTTTTGCTCTCTTGCTTTTGCTCTGTGTGTCTCTCTCTTTCTTGTTCTCAATCTCTCTTGCTCTCACTCTTTGTCTCTCTCTCATTCTTTCTCTTTCTCACTCACTCTCACTGCCTCCCTTACTCTTTTGCTCTGTCTCCCTCTCTCTCTCTCTCTCTCTCTCTCTCTTGTTCTCTTCCTCTCTATGTCCTCTGTCTCTCTCTCCCTCTCTCACCCGCTCTCTCTTTCTCTCTTTCTTGCTTACTCGCTCCTTCTCTCTTGTTCCCCATCACTCGCTCTCTCTCTCTCTCTCTCTTTGTCTCTCTCTCTCTCAGCTGAACTCAATTCATTGAGCTATATTGGCATTAATTACAAGTCAGTATTGCTAAAGCTTTGATAGTAATCAATAATGAAAACATTAATAATGATTAAAAAGCCAGAAACAGAACACTCGTAATAATAATGATGGTAATAACTCTTGCTCGCTCTCTCTCTCAAATTCAAATGAGCTTTATTGGCAGAACAAGTGAGTTAGTGTTGCCAAGGCATTTGCAAGAATATGAAAACCAATATTAAGAAGTCAAATCAGGTCAAATGAAGATATTATAATAGGGGGTTACTATACATCTGTAATTGATATTCATTCAAATAAATTTGAATCTCTCTCTCTTTCTCTCTTTCTCTCGCTCTCAGGTGGACTGGCCATAGACTGGATCCATGACAAGCTGTACTGGACTGATTCTGGGACGTCCCGAATCGAGGTGGCCAACCTGGACGGGACGCACCGCAAGGTCCTGCTGTGGCAGAGCATGGAGAAGCCCCGCGCCATCGCTCTGCACCCCATAGAGGGGTACGAACACACACACACACACACACACACACTGCATAATTCACGACAGATGGTTTCAAATGTATACAAACTCATATACATATCCTCTCTAGATTCGTCCCAGTTGTAGCGTAGAGGCAAAGCAGGGATTAAAGTTTGGCATCAGAGCGCTGCCCAAAGGCGAGCATCTGTCTGGAACGACTCTTTCATAAAAGGAGCCGCCGCTAACTGTGTTTTTCTCTCCGGCTTCGTGTGCTGCGGTGGCGGGAGAAAGCGCTGGATGAAGCCCCAGAGAAACACAAAGCTCGAAAACTCATTCAGCTTATTAGGTAGCTCATTTACATGGGCTAATTGAAAAATATCGAAAAAATTGGCTCTTTCTTCTGAGGCCGGTGAGAACAGACGAGTGACGGAGAGGAGGACAGATGTCATGCCAGGGACAGAGGGGCTGCTTTCGGTATCAGACATCTGCAGTGTGTTTACCTCTCCACTAGAAGCTAAACCGATCAGCTTATACTGAACAAGCGGCTTCATCCTGCTGCTGTAAGCGAGTGAGCTAGCTGTGACCGCCCCGTGTCTTCCCTCGCTCTCCTCCGCAGTAAGATCTACTGGACGGATTGGGGCAACACGCCGCGCATCGAGTACGCCAACATGGACGGCTCCAACCGCCGCGTCATCGCCGACACGCACCTGTTCTGGCCCAACGGACTCACCATCGACTACGCCGGCCACCGCATGTACTGGGTGGACGCCAAGCACCACGTCATCGAGAGGGCCGACCTGGACGGACGCAACCGCAAGGCCGTCATCAGCCACGGTGAATACACACACACACACACACACACACACACACACACACACACAGAGAGAGAGAGAGAGAGCTTTGCCCTCTCAGCACTCTCTCTTGGCTTCCTGTCTCTTCTGGCGCTCTGGTTTGCCTCGGTTTTTGTGGAAGCTACTTTTCTCTAAATCCAAAGCTCTTGTAGTAACAGGCATGCTGGGTAGTGAAAGCTCCATGGGGCGAAAGGTAAACAAATCTGTTGCAACCTTGCAGCTCTTCCAAGGCGCATGAATCATGAATACAACCAAAGGAATGAAAACCTTCAGCTAGTCTTGGAGAACAACTGACAGAGCTTTAATATTAAAAACCAAGGAGTTTTGGCTGCAGCCGCTTTCAAGATTGCATGCATAGTCAACAATAAATACAGGGTCCATCGACCAATCAGGCGCCAGTATTTTCCAAAAGCAATTGCTGTCTTGGAGATGCCACAGGGCTCAGACTTCTTAAAGGAACATTCCACCCTCAGATACTTTTACACTCTTATGTATCATCAATCTGTGATGTTCAGTGCATTGCATGAGTGGTGAATCCATTTTCCCTCAACCTGCCTCATCTTCCACTTCAGTTAGTAATTCCCTACATTTCCCAGAATGCCTTTCAACAACCCTCAGAGAAGAGGCGTGAACTTGTTGCATTCAGCTATAAGTCATATGCGTAGCGTAAGAAAGTGAGAGTTTTTCCAGTCAGGCCCCTTACTCTAATCCCAACATATCTTGTAGCCGCATTGCATTCTGGTCTCTCTCCTGCTCCTGTGGGTGGAGAAATTGGTCTCTCTCCTCTTCTACGATGGATTTCTCCCTGTATGATTGTTGAACGTCTCTTGGTGCAAAATGGCGGCTCTAGAAAGAAGCCCTCGCTCTTTGATTCTGCTGATAGCTGTTTGGTTAGGGTGGATTCTCTGTTTAAAGACTGAATCACATCTTACAGTCCAGAACTTCATGTCATGTCTTCATTAAATCCCCTAAAGGAAATCTTTGAAATCAAATTAATTCCATTTGAGTGAAGACTTTTACAATGGAAGCTCCAAAAGTCCTCTCTTTGTGCAATTAAAATACTGGCATCTGATTGGTCTGGGGCAGTCAGGTGGCCATTGTGGATGTCATTGAATACATTTAGGCTATTGCAGCCCAAAGCTTTGTCAGTCGTTCTCTCAGAGAAGCTGAAAGAGCACAAAGACAGGAGAAATATGGTGCATATACTGTAGGTCTGACTAGAGTTCAGCTCCTCCGTTTCTCATTTATCACTCCCCACACACACACACACACACACACACACACACAGTGGGAGAGATATATGATGTAGCACACTGACGCTACTTCATTATACCATGTGGAGTTAATCAATGCCATATTTCCATTAAAGAGCATACACATGTGCCCACCACACACACACACACACACACACACACACACATACACTAGCTTTACGCTCTCACACGCACATCTCATAAATGGCAACATAAATCTCGTGTCTCTGGCTGTGCGTGCCTCTGTTTATGTTGTTTATTCCTATGGCTAAGCCTTTGCTTGTTTGTGTGCGTGCATGAGCACTGCAATTGGGGATCTGGCATGTGCAGATGTACATGCATGCACAGCAGGCATGATACTGATCTCTCTCTCACACACACACACACACACATCTTAGGCCTCATGTTGCAGGGAGATTGGTTGATTGGCTCAGCCATGCTGGCCTTTGGTTCCTGTCGGTTCATGCTGGTTCCTGCTGGTTCCTGTCGGTTTCTGCTGGTTCCTGTCGGTTCCTGTTGGTTCCTGTTCCTCCTGTATTTCAGCGTTCTTCACATTTCCCACTCAACAAACCAGCAGCCAGCCTGACTCCTGATCATGTAAAGGAGGATCTGCTGATTGATCCATGTTCTTCTGCACGGTTTGCCTAATTACCTCTGCCAAGGAGGTTTTCACCCGTTAGTCTGTCTGTCAGCAGGATTTCTCAATAACTTCTGAATAGATTCCCATTAAATTACCATTAGATACCATTAAATTTGGTGGACAGATCGACCTTAGACCAAGGACCAGTTGCGTCGATTTTGATCTGGATCTGGGTTTTTCTGCCTTTTCTGCCATCAGACGATCAGACGATGTAATCATTTTTTAGCCATAACTATGAAACTATATAAATAAATAGAGACGTGTTTCCTAATCCTAAGGGTGTGTTTGCACGGTCAAGAAATCAAATTAATATGTAAGTCATAGGAGTGTTGTCTCTGGGTGGAACAGCAAGTTGGAGAATTGTTCAGCGTTGGCGGAGCTTCCCGGTCTCGGAGAGCCTTCTAATTTTGGGTTTCATTTTTTTTCTGTTCAATTGAAGAGAACAGTGGAGTGTGTGGAAGCAGATCAGTGACGATCAAGAGCGTTTAAGAGTGTGAAAAGAGAGAGGGGCAGGGAAATGTTTGATGAGAGGGAGGGGGGGGGGGGTGGGGGAGGCAGCAGCCCTGTGAGCACTCCTTAATGATGTGTGCTCTCAGGATAAAAGGCTGTAATTGGCCCTGTCCTTCCACCAGAACCTCTGTTTGCTCAGACAACGGACAGAACAAATGGGACGCGCACGTGTCTGCCTGCGTCTGTGAGGGTGTGTGTGTGTGTGTGTGTGTGTGTGTGTGTGTGTGTGTGTGGCACAGGCACATTCTGAGCAAAGTCACTATGCCCAGGAATGTTAAAGAGTGTGTGTGTGTGTGTGTGTGTGTGTGTGTGTGTAATAACTGGATGTGTGCCAGCTCCTCTGTCATGGGAAGCTGGACGGCAGGCGGGTGTCAGGGCTAACGCCGCTATCCAGCCTGCACACCTGTGCACTTTGAGGTGGGGGAGAGGAAGGGAAGGCGCCTGTGTGTGTGTGTGTGTGTGTGTGTGTGTGTGTGTGTGTGTGTGTGTGTGTTCATGGGGTGTGCCTCCCTATGGCACAGGAAAGACACTTTGGAATAAAGGAGTAACGCCTCGTTCACAGTTGACATTACAGTGTGCCATTCAGTCCTCTGGGAGACAGTATTGCGGAGCGTCAGCACAGCACAGCTCAGCACAGCACAGCTCAGCACAGCACAGCACAGCGCCCCCTGTGGACAGCAGGCAGCAGGCAGCGGAGCGACCGATACGTTGGAAAAAATCCAACTTTTGTGTTTTCTTGTGTTATCTTAACAGAGTTGTGTTCTTGACTGGATTTGTGAGCTATTTTTGATTTGTTTTCTTTTAATACAGTAAAATATGTTACAGTAGCAGACATAACATTTGACTCTACTAACTTCTGAAAAAATGTCTGATTTGGTGACAATGATCACTTTAACTAGGTGGTCAGCTATTACTTTGCTTTAATGAATAACATAGCTGTAAATGTATTTTTAAGCTTCGCCACAAATATTATTCTGCCGAATTGCCAATGAAAAACCCGTTGCACGAACGGTTCAAACTTTAGTCCCGCCCACAAAGGCGCTGATTGGTCCAATCGTTTTTCTGATCAAGAAATCGCCGTTGAATAGAGCAACACCAGACTCTCTGAATCACTCAACAAATCTGAAGAGTGGGCGGGTCGCGATTCAGGAGTCGGGAACCAGGCTAGTTTCATTCACTTATATGTGTGATGCAGTTACCTCTGCTGGTCAGTAGATGGCACTGTCTCCTCTGAGACTGAAATGATTTACAGGCCAAAGCAGGTCGCCCTGGGTCCTCTTGATTTTTATCATTTGTGTGATGATGTCATCAACTTAGCCTAGATGTTGGGAATTATTGGAAATTGTGAATGTACAATTGATTTACTTGGGTTTGATACTTGAAGCTGTTGGTTTGATACTTGAATCGTGTTGGTCAGCTTCACAGACAAAACAGGTGGGGAGCTTGAAACTCTGCAAACAACATAACCGGCCGAATGTGAGTCAAGGGCACCGAAAAGCCGACACAGCCGCCTTTAAACTGTCCTCCGTGCTGCGGCCTGTCGCTCTGCGCGTGCGACTCGTCCGCTGTCCCGACCAGCTGGGCGCCATTTGCATTGGAAGTGATGTATGTAGAATGTGACGGATTCAGTCGTGAACGAGGTGAAGAAGAAGAAGAAGAGGAGGTGTCAAAAGTAGGTTAAAGGGGACATTAACTGTGGATGATGCCCCGTTGGCTTGCAGCTGCTTCCCCAGCTGTCCCGGAAAGAAGAGGTAGGGGGGGGGGGGGGCAGGCGCCTCTATAGCTGTCGCTGACCTGGTGGAGGGTTGAGGAGGGTCTACTGTTCTCCGCCTCCCGCTCCCTCACACAGGTCCAACCATGCGTCTCCGTTGGGATAAGATCAGAAAACACACACACACACACACACACACACACACACATACACATTCAGCCAGCATCACCTCACTCACACCTGGACCTGCTGCAGGGGGAGACGGAGGAGAAACAGCGGAGATGCGGTGAGGGCGTCCCATATTCACTTTATGGCTGATTCTTGATTAAAAATCCACCCACTTGTGTTTCTTTACTCTTCCTTCGGGACCACAGGCAGATTAGATAAATTGTTTGTTGCCAATAAAACATATAAATAAATATATCAAAACTATAAAACTTTACTATTTGTCTCATTGAGATTATGTGCAAGGACGTATCCTCGCACACACACACACACACACGCAGATCCTCATGACTCATTATCATTCTAGTCTCTCTCCAATTTTAGCCATTTACCACTTGACATTTACGCTGCGCTGTAAAACACTGTCATTAAACGAGCAGTCCTGTTTTAAAAGCCCGCTGCCAACACCCTCACCGCAAACTGTGTAGCGGCAACAGAAATAAAGCAGGCAGAAATCACTTTTTCCATCCATTCAGCACTCTCATCCAACTGGCGGCGCAACTCCTTCACTGGAGGAGGATTAAGAGAGAGAGAGAGAGGGAAAGAGAGGGAGAGAGAGAGAGAGAGAGAGAGGGAGTTGGACGGGTGTGGAGGAGTCACCCTGAGCAGATGTTCCCAATAGAGTCAAATCTGCAAGGAGTCCCCCTTTATACATACTAATGTTAAGGTTCCACCGCTACGGCTTTTGAAGGCCGATACTTTTAGACTGAAGTTGCCGATGGCAGATATTTTGTGCCGAAATTTTGCACCGAAATTTTGCGTGGATATGCAGTATTGCCAACTGCCATTTTCATGCCAAAAAAATATAAGAATTAACTGTTTCCACCAGAATTTTATTCTTGCCAGGGTTGGAAAAGCCTCTGAAACAGCATTTAGACCATCGTGGGACACTAAAACTCTCCATTGAAACCCAGACTGATGAAATCCCGCCACCACCCCACACACACACGCACACACACATACACACATACACACACTCCATTCGATGGTAGAGAAACTCTGGGATACATTACTCCCTTTAAATGAAGAATTAATTTACACAGAAATGAATAACATGAACAAAGAACATAAGATTTCATGTCAGTTTTTCCAGCCTGTTTCTCTGTACCTGTGGTCAGGAGGAACCTCCATCATATCAGAGGTGGAGACGCTGAATGGCTGATATCTGATATGAAATAAAAGGCCAGAATCGGCCTGATATATATCGGTCTTACCCTAGTTTGGGGGACGTGCTGGATCCTCCGTTCAGATGCGGGACGGAAAAGGCACATTACCTAAGGAAACTGGTGGGTTGCCTCTCCTTTTGGCCGGTGCAGCCACAAGTAAACCAGCAACAGGCCGACGGGAGGAGGGCTAATTGAAAGCAGCTCCGGTTTGGCCTGCATGAGGACGGAGTGACATCAGCCAAGCCCACAGCGCTGTGTGCAGGATGTTTGGAGAGCGCTTCTGAAACCAGCCAACTGCAGCATTTGTTCTTTTCCAGATTTGTGCTCGGAAAGAGGCTTTACATCTCCAGATCACGGCATCATTATTTTTTTACTCATTATAAAGTGTCAGTCTGAAGCTGTCAAACGTTCTGCTTGTTTACTTTGATGATTACAACCCTCAAAAACACATCGTTCTCTGCTGGAATATGTGTTTGGTGTGTTTACTCTCGCTGTTGTGGTTTTGATTGGCTCGTGTTCAGTGTTTCTCACCCTTGCTGTCCCCTCTCTCTTCAGGCCTGCCCCACCCGTTTGCCATCACAGTGTTTGAGGACAGCCTCTACTGGACCGACTGGCACACCAAGAGCATCAACAGCGCCAACAAATTCACCGGCAAGAACCAGGAGATTATCCGCAACAAGCTGCACTTCCCCATGGACATCCACACGCTGCACCCGCAGAGGCAGCCTGCAGGTCGGTGCACAGCAGGGTCGGGGGGGCAGAAATGTCACAAATTTACCATGAAATGTCCCCCAGTAATTAGGAGTACCCTTTTCTCGCATTTCATCCTGTCCGTATGTTTTTTCCGGCGACTGGGCGATTCGTTCCAGTGCATTCTGGGTGAGAAATATGGAGCGGTTTTGGATCGGAAAACAAGCGACTTCTTAGCCTGCAGCAGTAGAAACTGTCGGCGACACGGCAGCCAGAAGTCAGCAAAAAAAACCCAAACAAAAAAAATAAAAACAAAAACCAATATGGTAAAAAAACTCCACTAGTTGAGGACAGAGAGAGTAAAACAGCTCCATCCTCTTCTGTAAGTCTTCTGTCTGGTCACACCAGGTTCGAGGAGAAGTGAAATCAATTCGGAGTCAATTCAGCTGAGGTACAATCAGTGCATGATTTACACCTGTGTAGTGCCGGTGTGACTTTCAGGTGGACTGGTCAGTAGAGCATTGACTTGCTAGCTAGTCGTGTTGAACTTGAGTCACAGCTGAAAGAAATCTTCGGCTCTCATGCTGATAAAATACTGTGATAACCGACACCGCTAAAATGAGATCCTCCTCCATGGTGGCAGAAGGGCGTCGGTCCCAGCCGGTCCCAGCCGGTCCCAGCCGGTCCCAGCCGGTCCCAGCCGGTCCCAGCCGGTCCCAGCCGGGCCTGAGCGCCGGCGACTCATGCGGGTCAAAGCTCAACAGATTTGAACTCTGCTTCAAGCAACCAAAGCCACGTAGCTCCGGTCGCACGCCGTTATGTTGAAATGAACAGAAGCTGAAGAAAAGTCAGCGGCGGCGGGAGCGGCTCATGAGGCCCGCCGAGTTTCCAGCAGTGAGGAAGAAGTGCGGGGGTGTTGCATGCTGAGTGGTTTATTGAGTGGTTTATTAAGTGGTTTATTTGAGTGGTTTATTTGTAAATATCCAAAACACATGTATTATTTCATAGCTGAATAAAATTGCCCCCGAAAAAACCCAAAATGCCACTAAAATCAGGTCAAAGGGGCAAAAAAATCCTTTAGAGTCCTTAAAATGCCCTTTCTAAAAGTGTTTTATCCTGGTACACAGGGCATGTATACACACACACACACACACATACACACACACACACACACAGAATTTGTACATACTCACTAGTGCTGAAGCGATGAGTCGATTAATCGATTAGTTGATCAACAAAATCACAATCAACACAAGTAAAAATACCAAAGATTTGCTGGTTGCAGCTTCACAAATACTAAGATTTGCTGCTTTTCTCTGTTTCATCTCATTATAAAATGAATACTTTGGGTTTTGTGGCTGCTGCTCAGACTAAATCAACAATTTGAAGAATAACTTTGGGCTCTGGGAACTTGGGCATTTGTCATTATTTTTGACATTTCACAGACTAAATGATTAATAGAAAACATGATCGATAGATTAATCGACAAAGAAATGAATTGTTAGTTGCAGCCCTGATGCTCACACGCCTGCACAGAGTCTGAGTCGTCACCTTGTTCCCTGCAGGTGGGAGGAACCGGTGCGGCACCAACAACGGTGGCTGCAGCCACCTCTGCCTGCCCAGCAACAAGAGCTTCACTTGCGCCTGTCCCACCGGCTTCAAGAAGGTCGACCACTACAGCTGTGCCAAGAGTGAGTTCCTCCCCTTCTGTGACTTACAGACAGAAAACATTAGCCAGCGGTAAAACCTGTTGCTATTAAGAGTGTTGCAACGAATGTACAGTATGTAGGGTTAAAGTCGCAATGAAACGGAGAATGACTTGTCACCATGTTAGCTAATTGTCCATATCATAACATTCACCTTTAACAATAAATGCAAAAACATTTCTATTTTCTTGTATTTTTCTATATAACAAAATCATTACTTTCACGTCCTGGAAACCATATTTTTAGTGGTGACTTCAGGCTGTACCAGCAGGCGAACATAAAAACTTCAGCCAATAAAACCATCACATTTTTCAGAACCCCCCCACCTAAGTGAAATATCACTTAATTGATACTTTAAGATGAAGCCAATAATTGAGAATAATGCAGTTTTAACATAAGTCAAATAACATATAACTGTTTAGTCCAGTCAAAGGAAAATTTCACTGAAATTGACTATAAGGATGTTAGATATAAGAAATCCTGTGAGATACTTGAGTTGCATTGCTAAAGATGGTTGAAAGAAAGTTTTATACAGTTTTATACCCTGTACTTATAAAACATCTTCTTTTTCATAATTCTAGACATTTATCTTAGTTAAAAAGGAAAGCAACTATAAGAAAAGTCAGTTTTGTATGAATTCCCCTGTAAGCACTGCTAGTTGTGTGTGTGTGTGTTAGTGTTGTTGTGCTGTGTTCCATGTTGACCCCATTGTTAAACCTAGAGCACTGACAGAAGACCTTTGGTCTTTAATCAGGTCTTGACAAGTTCCTGCTTTTTGCCCGAAGGACGGACATCCGACGAGTCAGCTTCGACACAGAGGACATGTCCGATGATGTCATCCCTCTGGCCGACGTGCGCAACGCCGTGGCGCTGGACTGGGACGCCAAAGACGGCTACATCTATTGGACCGACGTCACCACCGACTCCATCAACAGAGCGCTGTGGGACGGCTCCAAGCAGGAGGTCAGTGGCTTCTAGAGGCTCTAACTGTCTGGACTTCATCTCACTGCTGAAACCATCACGCTTCTTTCTGTCCGTGACTCCAGAACAGTGCAGACGCAAGAGAGTGCTGGAAGATTTAAGTTAATGCAATAATGCCATCTACTGGGGAGAATATGAAATTGCAACAGCAATCCTTGGTCTGCTTGTAGTAGATGATGGGTGTAGAGTTGAGTAGCTCTGAGTTAATAATAATAACTTCAGTTCACTTCACTTTATTGTCTATGAGGGAAATTCAGATTGCAGCACAGTGACAACACAGATACAATACTAATACAAAATTGGATGTGCAGTGGATGTGAGAGCAAGGAGATATTTGTGCAAAATGTGTAAAGTGCATTTGAAAATTAAGCATATTTATTGCACATGGGATAAAGGTTTGTATCTAACTTCATTCATATTCCAAAACAAAGCTACAAAGTGCTTTACAGAGGCAAGAAAGCAAAAAGAGGTAATAAAATCAAAAGCACAGGACGTAAAAATAAAAGCCAAAAACAATTGGAACAAAGCTGAAACAGCAGAAAAAGATGAGAGCAATAAAAAACACAAAAGGTGCGTGAAATGAAACAATTACTGTATATACAAGCTTTTCAGTGGCCTCCTGGTGACTCAGTTGGCTGAAACACATACTGTGTAACCACACCAACTTGTAAACAAACAGTAAGATCTTAAAATCAATCCTAGAATTAGCAGGAAGCCACAGCAGGGAAGCTGGAATGGGGTAATAAAGTCTTTGCTGTCCCTGTTCTCCAGGTGGTCGTGGACACCAGTCTGGAGAGCCCAGCAGGCCTGGCTATTGACTGGGTGACCAACAAGCTCTACTGGACTGATGCCGGTAAGCACCCTCACTTCAGATATTCATCTGTCAGTCATACTGCTGATATGTACAGTCCCTTGTGTGTGGATGTACGCTCTTTTCTGGATTTTAAGTCTCCCTAACCCAGCTGTGTGTTTTCCCTAATCTCATGACTACTTGCGCACGTTTCCCAGGAACGGATCGCATCGAGGTTTCTAACGCAGACGGGAGCATGCGGACCGTGCTGATATGGGAGAACCTGGACCGGCCCAGAGACATCGTGGTCGACCCCATCGGAGGGTGAGATGTCTCCAAATTCAAAATGATGATTAGAGTTTTAACCAAAGAGGAGTAATAAGTTTTAAAAAGTAATATATTAACCCCAAAGTTTGTAACATTGAACATAAGCTTTGCAC
Source organism: Centroberyx gerrardi (assembly GCF_048128805.1). NCBI lineage: Eukaryota > Metazoa > Chordata > Actinopteri > Beryciformes > Berycidae > Centroberyx > Centroberyx gerrardi. The sequence goes on from NC_135997.1 coordinate 1,518,748, forward strand.
GGCTTCCTCTAACATGTTGTATTCTTTCCCCATAGGTTCATGTACTGGACGGACTGGGGTGCAAACCCTAAGATCGAACGTGCGGGAATGGATGCATCCAGTCGCATCGTAATCATCTCGTCCAACCTGACCTGGCCCAACGGCCTGGCCATCGACTACCAGACCAAACGCCTGTACTGGGCCGACGCTGGCATGAAGACCATTGAATATGGCAACTTTGACGGATCTGACCGACAGGTAAGCAGAGCTTTTATCAACATGTATGTATTTTTACCTCCGCCGAGCAGGTTCTCTGGTTTGTCTGTCTGGCAGAATCTCTCAAACATCGGAACGGATTTCCATGAAATTGGGTAGACAGATCGTCTTTGGGCCAAGAAACAATTGATTTTGCTGATTTTCCTGTTGATCTGGGATTTCTGCTGTTGGACAATTATTGTTTTTTAGCCGTAACTACGAAACTAACAGAGATAGAGACTTTATTCCAAATCCTAAGGGGATGTTAGAAATCAATTTTACTAAAAAGGTAAGTGATAGGAATGATGTGTTTGGGTGTAACAGCAAGTTGGAGAATTGTTCAGCGAGCAAGTACCTTCTAGTTTCTTCTGTTGATTTGGAAGGTACAGAGTTAACTGATTCTTGGTACGGTTCACCAAATCTTTTTTTTTTCTGTCTTTGTGTGCAGGTTTTGATTGGCAGCCAGCTGCCCCACCCCTTCGGCCTGACGCTGCATGAAGACAAGCTGTACTGGACAGACTGGCAGTCCAAGAGCATCCAGAGCGCCGACAAGCTGACCGGCCTGGAGCGACACACGCTGACCGAAAACCTGGAGAACCTCATGGACATCCACATGTTCCACCGGCACCGAGAGACAGGTTGGTGTGCGTCGAGACAGAAGTGTGTGCTGTATGTATGTCCCCCGTCGGACCTGGGCAGCCTCTCCTGACAGATGAAAGAATCCTCCTGTCGCTGTCTTCTTCTCTGGTTTTTGCCGCCTTTCCCGAAGCCCAGATCCAGTGTCTCTGCTGACACTGAGAGGATTAGGGGCCAGGTAAACTGAACCCAGATCAGTGGCTCAGAGGGCAGACGGCCCCTGGGGCTCATACCAAGCTGAAGACTCATTGATCTGACTGATGTGCAGGGCTTTCCTATGTTCCCCGGGGTCCTGGAGTGTTTTCAGTGCCCGTGTGTCTTCCAGTTTGCCAGTTTGTCTCTCTCTCTGTGTTTCTGTCAATTTGCCCCAATGTCCTCATCCAATTAGGGGTCTTGAGTTTAAGCATTTGACCTAGAAACCAGGACAGTGGGTGAGCTGAGTCTGTATGTGTCTCCATCTGCAGTGCATAACCCATGTGCAGTGGATAATGGAGGGTGCAGTCACCTCTGCCTCCTGGCTCCCGCTCCTAAAGCCTCCAGCTGCGCCTGTCCCACCGGGATCAACCTGCAGACGGACGGGAAGACCTGCACTCATGGTAGGAGCCGAACTGTTCGCATTTCAGAAACGTTTGACCCAAAAGTTCAAACAGAGAGGGCATCACACACCAGTTTTCATGTGTTTCCATGAAAAACCAACCATTCTCACTGCGTCAAGTGTGCTGCACTGTGCAGTGAGACGGGGATCAACCTGCTCAGAAACCATTTGACGGGACAGCGACATGCGGGAAGTGGCCAAGTTCAACATCAAACGAGCATGAAATGTTATGGATATTCGAAGATATTAGAATTATGGCACGGTAAAAATTCATATGAAAACAGTTTCTGATACTATTAAAGTGATATCAGAAAAATATTTAGGTCAGGATTTCACAAAATGATGCAGGTAGCAGATTGGGACGATTAAGGATGTGTCAAGTTGAATTTTGGCTCTATATTTACACTGGTTTTCAATGCTGGTTCACACCATGGTATAAACTTCTGTTCAACATCAAAATGTTTGCTAGGTGCGTTCTGTACCATGACATCACAGGCAGGCGCTGTGATGTGTGTTGCGTGTGTGTTGTGTGTGTTGTGTGTAGGGATGAGCAGCTTCCTGATCTTTGCGCGGAGGACGGACATCAGGATGGTTTCTCTGGACATCCCGTACTTCGCCGATGTGGTGCTGGCCGTCAACAGCTCCATGAAGAACACCATCGCCATCGGAGTCGACCCCAAAGAAGGTGTGTGTGTCTCTGTCCTGCGTTTCAAAAATGCACTTCGCAGTATATAAGTGAGGAAAAATCCCACTCAAGTCCTGACATGTGTGTATGGCGCCCCCTGCAGGCAAAGTGTACTGGTCTGACAGCACACTGAAGAAAGTCAGCAGAGCCAACATCAACGGCACGGCACATGAAGAAATCATATCCACTGGTGAGGACAGCGCAAGTATACAATACAGTTCAACTTCCCCCAGTCATACCAGTCATAACTCCATCTCTCTCTCTCTTTTCTCTCTTCTCTCTCTCTCTCTCCACAGGTCTGATGACCACTGACGGCCTGGCAGTGGACGCCGTTGGCAGGAAGATCTACTGGACGGACACAGGAACCAACCGCATTGAGGTTGCCAACCTGGACGGCTCCATGAGGAAAGTCCTCATCTGGCAGAACCTGGACAGCCCCCGAGCCATCGCCCTGTACCATGAGATGGGGTGAGAGAGGCGAAACGTTCGGGAAAATCTTTTGTTTTGGTTTTAAACCAATGTCCATCTTTGAATATATCTGTAAATCTGTCCGTATGTGCGTCAGTGAGAGTTTTCATTTAGCCACCACAGAGAAATATTTTATCTGGATCATAGAAACACACTTTTATTTTTAGCCTATATTACCTTTTTCCACTTGGTACTAATGCCATTGCTGCTGTCAAACTTCATCACAACACTTGAGAAAATCATTTTCTTCATATTCTTTATTTACTATCTAATTAGAGGAAGTAGATGTTCTATTATGGTGAACATTTTATTTTAACTATGTTTTTAAACACCTTACCCTGCAAGTTTTCCCACAACTCACACAGTGTATTAAAAACCTTAACCTTAAACACCTTGTATTAAAAAATACTGTCACCACTAACATGCTGTGGGACTGTAAAGAATCTGGACTTGTTAGTCTTCGTTCTCCAACCTGCACTTCTATTATCTGCTGCTCTAATGCCTCAGTTTCCCCTCAGGGATCAATAACGCTCATCCTAACATCCCATCATCCAGTCTCAGGCCCGTTTTCAGTTCCCTTCCCTCCATCCCTCCACACGCCCTCTGACCTCTCCCCCTCTGCCTCTCCTGCAGCTACATGTACTGGACAGACTGGGGTGAACACGCCAAGCTGGAGCGCTCGGCGATGGACGGCTCGGACCGCGTGGTTCTCATCAGCAACAACCTGGGCTGGCCCAACGGCCTGGCCATCGACAAGGCCGGCTCGCAGCTGCTGTGGGCCGACGCCCACACAGAGGTGAGAGATGACTCCTCACAGCTTGTCACCCTACAAGTCCTAAATCGTAAGGGGACAAAAGCTCTGACCTTTGCACTTTGGTTGATTTTGAACGTGGCAGTCTAAGAATTGAAGCTTATTCTGCAGTTTTTTGGAGATTTTCATGTTTCATCTTAAAGTCCCAATGAAATTACTTTTACTTCCTGGAAAACTTGTGTCTTTCATGGTGACCTCATGTTGCACTAGCAGGTGTAAATAGAAATTTCTAACCAATAAAACCATCAGATTTTTGAACAATCCCCCCCTCCACACCCCTCCCCATTAACTTGTTTTCCATTGGTTTAGACTTTTGAATGATCCCTCACTGCATTATGTCCCGCCTCAGCATCCTGTTTCAACGAGAAATGCATCAAATGCCATGTAAAGATGCCATTTCATGCTCTTCTATGAGTCGGGAAAGTTCAGCGACCCTTGGGCTTTTGAAAACCTTTCAAAACCAATTGGATACACTAAAAAATGCATGGCTGTCGAGCTGAAAACCAGTAATGTAACATTTAGGAGATGGGAGGTTTTCACCCGTCATCATGGAATCAGCGCGGTAACTCGGTTCTCTGTCCTCTCTCCGGTCCTCTAGCGTATCGAGTCGGCGGACCTGAACGGGCAGAACCGCCGCACCCTGGTGTCTCCGGTGCAGCACCCGTACGGCCTGACGCTGCTGGGACCCCACATCTACTGGACCGACTGGCAGAGCCGCAGCATCCAGCGGGCGGACAAGACCAGCGGGGCCAACACCATCACGGTGCGCGCCAACCTGCCGGGCCTCATGGACATCCAGGCTGTGGACAGGGAGAGGCCGCTGGGTGAGTCCGGCCCCGCGGCATTCTGGGGGAAACTAGGGTGACACTGGAACTGTGTGTACGCACAGATTTGATCTTTTTTTATTTTGTAATGAACATCATATTAAAGTTCTCAAGCAGAAGACAAGACATAACAACTACATACTTAACTGACAACTTAAATGTTAAAATGAAAACCGACAAAAAAATAAAAATACAGAAGAAAAAATAAAACCATTCACTACAATAAGTTGACCTCTAAGTTCTATATAACCAAGCAATAAATGGACCCCAAGTAAACACAAAATGGTTCAGATTTGATCTTAAAATGTTTTAACGTACAAGTTAAGCAACTTTTTGGCATCCATCAATATTCTCTTATTTCCTGTCTTATTTCAGTACGCACAGATCTTGTTGGGCTTTGTTCCAGGGTTTAAGTAGGAAATTAGTTTTTAAAAAAGCTATTAACCTTCTGAAAACACATTAGACAGCCTGTAATGTGGATGGCACAAGACTTCTGCAGAATGCAACAAGGATTCTGTTAACAAATTAGTTTTAGTTTCCTTCAGCCATTACTTTATCAATAATTCTCCTCTCCTGAACACATAAGGAAAATATTGGCGTTGGCTTCGGACTCCTCAGCGCTCACGGGCTTTCTGGTCTAACTCGTCGCGGTCTTCACACGCCGGCCGCCGCTGTGTGTCGGTCTGCTGACGGTCTGGATGTCTTTGTCTCCGTCTCCCTTGAACTCTTGAACTCGACTCTTCAAAGTGAATGATCTGGGGACTGAGCTGAGCTTGTTCGAGGATTTCACCTTTTGTGACGATCAAACGTTGTTGTTGTTGTTGTTCTGAGTTTTTGTCACCGCTATTTCCAGTTTCCCTTTAGTTACGGTTATTCCTTTGATCTTCACGCATCCCCGCCGGTGTGGAGTGTAAATAAATGATCAATACGAAGCCACAGCGACTTGTTTGTGTGTACTGTTCGACCGCGATTCTATTTCGGGCAAGTTTGACTTTGCTGTAAGTACACCACCATGTTAAAGTCCCCATGAATAAACTCCCATTTCTTCCTGGGAAACAGAGTATCTTTCATGGTGACCTCATGCTGCACCAGTAGGCATAAATATAGATTTTTAACCAGTAAAACCATCAGATTTTTGAACAATCCCGCCCCTCCGCACCCCTCCCATCAAATAAAACTGCCTTTCTCTCCCTGACTCATATTCCATTGGTTTAGATTTTTGAATGATCCCTCACTGCATTATGTAAAGATGCTGTTTCATGGGGTCTTTAACACTCCTTCTCTCTCCCTGGCCGCTCCAGGCTTCAACAAGTGCGGCAGGAGGAACGGCGGCTGCACCCACCTGTGCCTGCCCCGTCCCAACGGCACGTCCTGCGCCTGTCCCACCGGCATCCTGCTGAAGGGAGACGGCAGGTCGTGTGACGACTCGCCGGAGACGTACCTGCTGTTCTCCAACCGCGTCAGCGTGCGCAGGATCTCCCTGGACACCGGCGACCACACGGACGTGCACGTGCCCGTCCCCGAGCTGCACAACGTCATCTCACTGGACTACGACAGCGTGGACGGAAAGCTCTACTACACTGACGTCACCCTGGATGTTATAAGGTGAATACACACACACACACACACACACACACACACACACACACTTACTCCCTCCACTTCTGGTGGTCGGTACGATTATTGATTACATACCAGGGCTGCACAGTTAATCGTAGATAATTGTATATCACAATTTTACGTTTCCACAATTAATAATTGTGTTATTCAGCGATATTGAAGTGTTTTTATATTCTCAAGTCTCCTGAAAGTCCTGGTGTGGTTTATCAAGCACTTCCATTACTCCTGACCAATCACAGCCTTTTAATGCCAATGTGCACCATGTGACCAAAACTAAAGTTCAGATGGAGAAGCAGCAGAGCAACTTTACAGAGAGTATCTGTGGAAAAGAACAAATTGGCCCGAAGTTGGAGAGGAAAATCCTGAAAATGTTTTAATTCCTAAAAGTGGATCATTTTCTGTGATTTGGAGACACTTTGGTTTTAAACTGGATGACAAACAAGTACAGATTCTGTGTATAGATTGCCTTCGGGTTGTAGCAGTGTGCCAAAGTGGTAATTATTTATTATTTGAATTTTGTAAGTAAGGACACATTAAGAGCAAGACAGTAAGAGTGAAAACAAGACTTTCTAGCTGCAACTACTACTGCGAAATACTGCACTGAAAAAAGTGAAAAGTGAAAATATAAGTGCAATGAAACAATTTTAATCGTGCAGCCCTGTTACATATTGTACCTTGTCTACCTTCCCCGTGTTCCCCAGGCGGGCCAACCTGGACGGCAGCGGCATGGAGACGGTGATCAGCCAGGGCCTGAAGACCACAGACGGGCTGGCTGTGGACTGGGTGTCCAGGAACATGTACTGGACCGACACCGGCCGCAACACCATCGAGGTCGCCCGTCTGGACGGGACGAGCCGCAAAGTCCTGGTCAACAACAGCCTGGACGAGCCCAGAGCCATCGCCGTGTTCCCCAGCAAAGGGTAAGACAGGAGAGGGGGGGGGGGGGGGTTAGATGAAACTTTAAAGGAACAGTTCTTCAGCTCAAAATTAAAATTCAGTCATTAACTATAGAGAGATAAAGAGGTAAATATTGGACTTTTGGACTCGCAGTACAGTCGTTTGGCTACAAAACACTTGGATTCTGCTGCTCAAGCTGTTTGGAGAAATGTGATGGACTTCTCACCGGCTCAGCCTTGTCTCTGCAGGTATCTGTTCTGGACAGACTGGGGTCACATCGCCAAGATCGAGCGCTCCCACCTGGACGGCTCGGACCGGAAAGTTCTGATCAACACCGACCTGGGCTGGCCCAACGGACTCACGCTGGACTACGACACACGAAGGTCAGAGGGGGGGGAAGTAAGGCCTCTGGTTACACTGAGGAGTCGAGTGAGAATAGATTAGATCAGATTTTGATGATCCCTGTGGGGAAATGGGATCATCGCAGCATCAGAAAGTAGGATATCTACAAGAAAAAGACAAATAGAGACACTGAAGATAATACAACAAGTAATTCTTAGAACTGAACATACTGAGAATAATACAAGTCATTAAAAGATACAGCATCTTTGTTGACAGGTTTACATGTTTCAAGTGGATGTGCAAGTGTGCATTGCTAGCTGTTCACATTATCAGGTGCATAGATGGAAGAACATATATACAGTAATGTGTTTATATAAGTAATGTATCAATGTCTCTTGTAAGCTATCAGATTTACAAATGGAGGTAACATGCAGAAATATGTGTAGGACGTGCAGATGTGCATTGTTGGCTCTCATCTGGCATTGTTAAAGGAAAAATCCAACCTAAAACTTTAGGTTTTGTTGATGTACTTTGCATTTCTGGGTCCATTTTGAAATCCATCTTAGAAGAGGCAGAGAGACCAATTTCTCCACCCACAGTAGCCTCAGTAGACCAGAATGCAATGCAGCCACAAGACACATTGCATTTTGAGTAAGGGGCGCGACTGCAAAAGTCTTGCTTTCTTACTCTTATCACTGTCATTATTGCCTCTCCATCGACACTTAAAACCCACAACCCAAACCCAGGTGCAGGCCCGCTCTCTGGGGGTTGTCGAAAGGCATTCTGGGAAACATAGGAAATCACTAACTGAAATAGAAGTGGACGAGGCAGGTTGAGGGAAAGCGGGTTCACCAAAAAACTGAATTCCAACACTTCATCGCATTCAACTCCTGGAACGCATTGATCTAACTGCTGAGATCTAACAGTGTGATAATATCTGAGGGGGGATTTTTCCTTTAAGCGTCCGCAGATGGAAGTTCAGTGTGTGTATGAATCTGTGGTATTTTCTGCAGGATATTCTGGGTGGACGCCCATCTGGATCGGATCGAGAGTTCGGACCTGAACGGGAAACTGCGTCAGGTCCTCGTCAGCCCCGTCTCGCACCCCTTCGCCCTCACACAGGTACCTCCCCCCCGCCCCCCCCCCCCGGCTGTCAATCACTCGGCTGACCCCTCCTCCCGGCTGCCTCCTCCGCTCACCCGCTCTCTCACTCATCAGCTCAATGTGCGACTCACTGGTTGTCCCTCCCTCCTCCGACTCATACTGAACCCATTCGACTTAACCATTCCTTCTACTTCTCTTCATCTCTGACCCTCATTTTTCTTCCTCCTTTCTCTCTTCCCTTCCCTTTCTTCTTCCCTTCCCCCTGCTCCTTGTCTGTGTTTTTCCTCTCCTCTCTTCTTCTCCCTCGTTTCCCCAGTTGAAGCCGGTGTCCTCCCCTCTAACCCCTTTCTCCCGACTCTCGCAGCAAGACCGCTGGATCTACTGGACGGACTGGCAGACTAAGTCCATCCAGCGCGTGGATAAACACACCGGCCGTAACAAGGAAACGGTGCTGCCCAACGTGGAGGGCCTCATGGACATCATAGTGGTATCTCCTCACAGACAGACAGGTGAGGCTTTTCTGCTCGAGACGGGCAAGACGCATCGTCAGTCCGCGCCGCGTTCACGAACTTTACTGTGAAGACACTGATGAAGTGTTCGGCCGGTTGATAAGGGGTCAATGCAGATGGATGGACTATTATAATAGTAGAATAATGTTAAACTTTAGTTACGATGGAGGTGTTGCTGCAGCCTCACAGACTAAAAAGGTGTGGCCCTAAAAGAAGAGATCGCACCGGCAGTTTGTTTTCTTTGGTTTGAACCACACTGTGCATGAGCATGTTGTCTGCACAAGATGCAGAGGGATTCCCCCTGTTTTTGTACCTTTTTTTTAAATTTGTGGTAACAAAAAAATGAAACAATATGAAATAAGTAATATTAGGAAACAGTAACTAATACTGGATTATAAGAATTGGAAAAACGAATGCCTTAAGTTGGGATGGATGTGTAATAATAGTAGAATAATGTTAAACCTAAGTTGTTATGCAGATAGTGTTACAGCCTCACAGACTGTTAATTTGTGTAGAGGCGTTAAAAGGTGCGATCACACCTACAGTTTGTTTTCTCTTGCTCGAACCACAGCAGTAAAATTTACTTTGTTGTATTTGGTTCATTTAGTTTCACTCTGCCCAGTTACAAGCCAAAAAAGTAGCTCATATATTGGACAGAGTTTTGGTAAGCTGTCATGCTGCCAGGTTAGAGATTTTGGCGGCAGGGAGTCAAAACAAATCTGATTCCAGTTTCTGTAATATCTGCTCTTTGCCGTAATTTAGTATATTGAAGCGCTGTTTCACTGCATTTTAACTCCAAGTTTACCCTCGGTTCATTTTGTTTTACTCTGCTTTCTGAGTAACTGCTACTATCAGATGTTGAACTTCCAGCCTCTTATACCCATAATCCCGTTTTGGGGTTGCTTCCTGTAGCTAGTTCAGATTATGTTCACATTATGTTCTCACTCCTACTGAACCGCACCACAGTTAGAGGACTGAGACTCGCATTTCCAGGGGTCTTGGTGCAGTTATTTGGTGCCACCAGAGTTCAAATGTCAGCGTTCTCACCTGGACAAACGAACCAGAATAAAGGAGCAAACGCTCCAGAGTTGGAACAAACCGCTCCAAACATGCTTGATGTGAACGCAGCCTAACTGAAGCCCTCCTCTCTTCTCCAGGCACCAACCTCTGTGGGGTGAACAACGGAGGCTGCACTCACCTCTGCTTTGCCAAGACCAACAGCTTTGTGTGTGCCTGTCCCGACGAGCCAGATGGCCGCCCCTGCTCCACTAGTGAGTGACTGCTGTGTGTGTGTGTGTGCGTGTGTGTACTTGAGTATAGTATGTGCTCGCATTTTGACGCACATTTTAAATTGAAGTGCTAATTAGCATGTGTTGATCAGTCTCAGGTTACGTCCCCACCTCACCATCCAGAGGAACCACCAGCACCCCAGTCCCCAACAAAATCCCCAAAGCAACAGACTCTCCGCAGAGGGGACCCTCACTTGTCAAGTAAGTCTATCTTCCATTTGAATAGCTTCTGAACAGTGTTGAGGAAAGTTACTTTTAAAAAATAATAGTTATTTTACTCTGTAACTAGTTTTGTTACAAAGTGACTCTTTCTTGAAAATAACTTAGAGTACTTTTATGTTCCCCATTGCTGCTGTATGTCCATCATTGCTTTAAAATGCAATGCAAGACTGTTGGTCTCATATAGATCAAGCAGACTTAGATTGTGTTTTTCTTCAACTAGCAACATATTGTCTGCACAATGTGCAGCGGGATTTTCATTTTTATATTTTTTTAATTTGTGGTAACAAAAACTGAAACGATATGAAAGTAAAATAAAAGTAACAACATTACAATTTGAAACGGTAACAAATAATGGATTACAAGAATTGGAAAAACAAATGCCTTGAGTTACCAGTTAGAATGAAAAAGTAATCTGAGAAGGTTAGGGAATGTTTAAAAAGTACAAAGTAATGCATTAACCCCAACGCTGCTTTTGAAACTCCAAATTTTGATATAGAAGCACAGCCACCGTGCAGGGAGTCCTCCACAGCTTTTGACTTAACATACTGTATATGTATAATTTTGACTCCAATATAATTGATATTTGGCAAAATCACCTGTGCTGTGTTTTCTTGTCATTTCATAGCTGCACCGACAAGAACCTAAATGTGGAGGGCTGCTTACAGAGCAACGTGGTGACGGCACCCCACGGTCAGTACAGGATCGCTCAGTCAGCGCTTTGTGTCTGAGCAAAGCTACTGGTTTTGCTCGTAAACACACAGACTCACTAACATCTGTGCCGTCTCTCTTAGGGGAGGGGCTTCATATCAGCTACGTGATTGGTGGAGTTCTGACCATCCTGGCTATTCTGATCCTCATTGCTGCCTTTATTATTTACAGGTAAGTCCAGCTGTCAAGGCCCATTCACATCTACAAAGTTACTAGAAAGAAAACTATAACTATAAAAAAGATTTAAATTGCTCTAAGGAAATAGAATGCCCCCTGTGTTCCCTGTACAACGCTTACTATAAAAACTATCCAAAACCATAACTATATTTTTGATTCGACCTCAGAGCGTTTTCTGGATGTGAATGGGCCTTTAACCTTCTTTTCATTCCCTACTAGAGCTGGGTGATATGGTTGAAATCAATATCATGATACTCATAAGGATTTTTTTTGATATTGATATATATCACGATATGGCTCACATATGCAAAATCACGTAAAAGAAATTGAATGTTCATCCCATTGAACCGAATGGTAATGTTAGGTGTGATGTCAGCTGAAATGTTTAAATAAACAATGTCGTTAAAATGTTTCGTACCTGATTTTGTCAGTTTTTAAGTAAAATTTGCTTGTTATCATCGTTTGAGACAGCTGTATTGTGTCATGATATCCCAAAATCACCATATCACCATGATATGATTCCACTGAAAGACGATAAACGTTCAAATTGAATTATCGCCCAGCCCTATTCCCTACTGCCTTTTCTTACACAGAAGTTAGAGTGATCTACATTTGATATTACAGTACATAGTGTAATTGACTGGATTGACTAAGCCCTGCGCCGTTCCTGTCTGTCTTTGATCGACAGACATAAAAAGTCCAAGTTTGCCGACCCGGGGGTGAGCAACCTGACCTACAGCAACCCGTCGTACCGGACATCCACGCAGGAGGTCAAGATCGAGGCTTCGCAAAAACCTCCCATCTACAACCAGCTTCGATATAAGAAAGAGGTAACTGCTGAGGTGCAGACTGATGACCTTTTATTTGAGTAGAGGAATGGATTTGAGGTGAATCCGTGATGTTTCGGTCGTATGATGATAGAGTGTAGGTGTATGGCCGGTAACCATAGAGACAAATGTCATTCCTGTTTGTCTCTCCAGATTGATTGTGTTGGAATATGGTAACATGTGACACGAGCAGGCACCGAGCCCGGCACTTATCTCTCCCTCTCTCCTCCTCCCCCTCTCCCTCACTGCAGCTCTCTCATCCTTACAACTCCCTCTCTCCCTTTATCTTTTGACCCACTTGTCCCACGGAGAGGTAGCTACGCCGCATGGATGAATCATGTCCTTCCCAATTCTGTTTTCTCTGACTCGTTCTCCCCCTTTTTCTTTTGTTTTGTCTCATATGTTCCCCTGTCAATTCATACCTCTTTCCCTTTCCTATTCTGTCTTTCACTGCATGCGACCTGTTATCTGAAATGAATCACTCCTCTGTTTGGTGCATTTTCAGAGTGCTGTGATCAATAGCATGTCTATTAATGCACTACTTACAGGGTGTTCTGCTGCAACTGACTTATCTCACAAGGTAGCTAAAAGCTTAATGCCAAGACAGATGCATTCAGTTAAAGGTGCTTCAAGTATCCTCTTTGAACATCATATCATTGTCAAATTAACAGTGATACCTTGGTATAATTACCATAAACAAATAAAAGCATGGGGGAGACAATTGATAGTCTCTGTCTCACAGCAGTGGTATTGTTAGTGTTAGTGTTTCACAAAATTAAGACTACATTTCCCATAAACCCTGTTGCGTTCTGTCACAAATAAGATATTGCTGCTTGTCCCCCCTCTGCCTCCCTGGCTTCGCTCTGGGTGTGTTTATTTTGAAAAGCAAGAAGAAGGATAATTGTTAAAGTGATTTCTCCATCTTCCTTTCCCTCCTTCCAACATCTGCTGCCAGAAACTCTTGCAGCTTTAGCTCCGTTTGCTCTGGAAGAACAGAACCTCTTCCTGTTTTGTGCCGTAAAGCGATCCAGCAGATTTCCCTCCAGATCCACCAGGTGGAGAAACTATGGAGGATGCAGAGGAGAGGCTGATAGAGGCTGACAGGCTTCTTGCCGATGGTCTTGTTTGTTTATGGCAGTTATACTAATGTCTCAAAATTAATGCGGTGATGATTTATTGATGTTAAAATGCTACACTTAGCACCTTTAACCATTTACAGTGAAGATGTCCACCTCCCTGAAGTTGACAGAACTAACTGTAGAGGGAAGCACAGCGTTACTAAACGGAGCCAACCTGCTGTGCATGGGCTGTGTTTGAAGATGGTTTTTGTTCTGGAGTGTTTTGCAGTTGGTTGCTGATTCAAGGAAAAATCCACCCTAAAACACTTTAACGCTGTTAAGCTGTTGGTGATGTACTTTGCATTCCCGGGTGTATTTTTCTTCTTGGTGGATAACTGGCCAATCGTAGACGAGGTGACATCACCTCCAGATATTTCCAGCAGCAACAATGGAGTTTGATGTCAGAAAACGTTTCAGCGATCTAAAACATCAACGTCAGGTTTTGGTGTCAGTCCCTCAGAATCAGACTCTTACTTTTTCTCGACTGGAAAAACTCTCGCTCTCTTGTTCCTGCTATGCTTTTGCCATCGCTCTCTCCACCTGCACGTAACCCACAGCTGAATGCAACAAGTTCACAGCCATTTACTGGGGGTTGTTGAAAGGCATTCTGGGAAATGTAGGAAATGACTAACTGAAGTAGAAGTAGACGAGGCAGGTTGAGGGGAAAGTGGGTTCACCAAAACAGTAAATTACAACACCTGATCACAAAATGACTCCTGGAATGTATTGAGCATCACAGATTGATGAGATCTAACAGTGTGAGAGTAGCTGAGGATTTTCATTTAACTTCCTGGTATACAGGGCACCGCTCCGGCTAACTAACCGTGTCTCGTTCTCTAGGGGGGAGGGGACGGAGGCTACACCAAGGAGAAAATCCGCATTGTGGAGGGCGTGTGTCTCCTGTCCAATGAGGAGCTGTACTGGGACGACCTAAAACAGATCAAGCCGTCCCGAGGCGGCCTGCACACCTGCATGCGCACAGACACGGTGTCCCTGCAGGCCAGCAGCGCGTCGCTAGACGACGGCGAGACGGAGCAGCTCCTGCAGGAGGAGGCGTCCGAATGCTCCTCCATAACCACCCTGACCCCCTCCGCCATCACCCCGCAGCGCCACGCCCAACACAGCCTGCCCGACACCGGCTGGGCCTCCGCACGCAAGCCCTCCACCGAGAGCGAAGTGTGAGGGAGTCCGCCCCCTCCCCCCCGCCCCCTCCCCCCTCTGCTTTATCTCACCTGCAGACGCAACACACAGATACAGACAGACAGACATGTACACCTGTATTTATAGCTGGTACAACTTATGCACACAAAGATATTTAGGTACAAACACAGTGATATTTGCATCCTGATACTATGTAGAGTAACGGTACATATGAACCTGATTAGACACAAGCAAGTTCACATAAACACAACTTCTGTCTCTGAAACTGGGACTCCGTCCTACTTGTGCACACACACATATACACACACACACACACACACACACACACACACACACACAGTGCAGTCCTCCAACAGTACCCTCAGTGCTACTGCCTTTAGGCAAACTGATAAAAGACAATTAATGAGCATGCTGGAATAAGAAAGCAAAAGACTCTGGGGAAGAAGTGAGCAGAGACTCGGTCGTATCTGGAGCCTTTTTTTAAGGATGCAAACTCTCACCGCGAGGGACGCTTCTCTGTGTAGAACGTTACATTTTTTGGTGAACTTTTTTGACAAAGCTAAAACGATATACTCCTGGACTATGTAACACAGTGCTCTCTCTAATGCCACTCATCATTTTGCCATGTCTTTATGAACTCTATTTATGAACGTTTTGTACTTTCAGAGTGGGTTTGCTTATTTTAGAGAACGGTGAGAGTGTTGTGTCGAACTATGTACAGCAGGACCCAGGTATTCAAAAGTTATATTTATGACAGTGCCAAAGGGCGGGGCTTCACAAAGTCTCCATGCTTCTTTCTTCATCTACACTTCACTACAAATGTATCTTAATGGGGTGTTTGTTTCATTTGACTCGCTGACAGCCAGGAAACTCTTTCCCTCACCCATGGGAGACTTCTGGTGGTTCCATCTGCTTCTGATATCTTGATTTACGGCCTCCAACGAGTCGAGCAAGGACTTGGCTGGTACTCTCAATTGATTGCAGAAGTCCATTCATCCTCAACAAAATAAATTTTTTTTTTTTTTTTTTTTAAGTTGTAATCCAACCGTTGCTGATCCTCGGGGATAGCAGAGGAAGCCGCGATGAAGTATAGCCTAAGTGCCAAACATTTCTTTGTTTTTCTTCTTCAGCTATATTTATATTTCTCGGAGGTTGTAAAATGTACGTGACATTCTTTTTACGCATTCTGATTAAAGTAGATCTATCAACTCTGAACCTGTAATGCAATGTGCACTCGCAGTATCTGCTACAGTACAGTCTCACAAATGATTCCCAGCATGGAATACACTTAGGAACACTGTGCGTCTCTCAACCCATCAGGCAGCGAGGGTTATAGTTTAGAAATATATCACTGACAACTTAATGAATCATTAATTTAATACAAGTAAAGATATTATGCATTGCTTTAACATTGAAGAGTACCATTCTATCTGTCGTTTCAAAATATGGTACAAGGAAATATATTACTATATTGACATATATATCGGTTAGACTTTTCAAAACCATGTATTTTGAAGTATCTTCTACAAGTTCAGCAACTTGCTGATTTGCTGCTAGACAAAGCACTGAGGCCAATGAAAGAGGGTCTTGGCAGCTACATATCGGTTGGTTGATGGTCGGCCTGCAGAGCGTCACCACGATCCAGTAACCAATCACCCGGCTCACAGTCCCTCCCACTCTGCTATAGGATCGCTTAACTGTACAGATTTTACCATGCGGATATAAGCAAACATTTGTGTTGAAGATATTGTGTTGATTATGTTGTATAGTCTTTTGTACAAAGGGATTTCATGACCGTTTTTGACTTGTATTAATTTTACTCACTGGAGAAGAACATTTTTGTTTTTGCTGGATTAAGAAGATGCCAGTTATTTAATAGTGCTCTTTTATGTTATGAAATATTGGTCGCGTATAGCTGTTGTAAAGTTAACAAAAAGAGGTATTTATGATTTCTTTGTTTGGTTGTCACTTAATGTGTAAATATGAAAAGACTGTATATGTATTTCCATTGCAGTACTAACAAGCTGTGTTGTGTGATATAGTGAATTATCCCTTTGCTATCTTTTAATATAAAACTGCATTTGCATTTCAATGAAACTTTTGGCTCACTCATCCATGTTAAATCATTCACTGGTTGGACGCAATATCTTTATTCTCCTCAGATAATTGTATCATAATACAGACAATGCTGGTGTTTTTGATCACTGACATGCAACAAGAGCAAAGATATTTAAAGTTTTTAGAGAATGTTATCATGGGAACACGCCCTAAATGACAAAATATGACAGATAAAGGAGGTATATAAGATAAGATAAAGGAGATTGCCACAATTGTTCCTTTTACATGGGTATTTTTATATAGACTAAAACTCAAGATGTATTTTTTCTGCTTATCATCCCTAATGATAAACTGTCGTAATCCCATAATACATTTTCTAAGGATAGTATTCAAATGTCACAGCAAAACTGTAAATCCCTATACTAGGAAAATCATAGCAATACCATAGGAGATTAAATAAAATCAATTAAGTGTGATTATGTCAGTATAAACTCACTGAGTATGGGACGCTATAAGGCTCTGTAGGAATATTCAATTTTTTAGGGATGGGATAACATTTCATCTCACTGACATATTCACTATACTGAATACCATGTTAACTCTGTATCATATAAACAGAGGCCTGATTGAGCACATCAAGGGGTTACAATGTGAAGGGATTCTTCTTTCTGGGTGTTTGAGGTCGTCTGTCTTTTATACAGACAAACAGAGGAGAGAAGGAAATATGCAGAAATATCCACAACAGGCCATTACCTTAAAAAATAATAAACATACACAAGGGAACACTTTGACTATCCGCGTGAGTGTGTGTGTGTGTGAGAGAGAGAGAGAGAGAGAGAGAGAGAGAGAGAGAGAGAGAGAAGGAGAGGGAGGGGTGGGTGTATAACTTGTCATTGGTGGGTAAACAGGAAGAGTGTTTAAACTGTCCAATGAACTTCCACCATCGCCCCAGCGGTTGAGCCAATCAGCTATAAGCTTTACAGAAGGCACTTATTTAAAATGAAAGAGTTTGGCAGCGGGCTGGACGTTGAGCTGTGAAGAACAAGAAAACCACGCAGATTTCAGGGTATTTATTTATCGACTAGCATATATCCCTCGATCTTTGGTAAGTTAACATTAGGTGATATTAGTTTCACATTTAGTAGGCAGCTCAGTTGGACGTTTTTGACGTAATGATGCTAACGTTAACAGTTACGTTGCTAAGCTAACTTAAGTTAGCTAACAACAGTTGCTTCAAGAAATGCTTGTCAGCAATGTTGATGAAACAGTAACGTTAGATAAACCGCTAACTTAAATGTTTTCATTTCGCTTGATATTATGCATAGTCTAACAAACGTTTTTAGTTGTTTACGGTGAATTGGCTAACCTAGATAACATGAAGTTAGCGAACAACTTGTTTTGCTTGGTTCGCTCTTGTCTGCTGTCCTTCCAGCTAATCAGTTCCCATGTCTCTATCGTTGCAGTTCAATAAGAAATCCATATAGATAATCATGGGGGATGATAGCGAGTGGATGAAGTTACCAGTCGATCAGAAATGTGAACACAAGGTAAATAAATACAAGCCCGGCAGACACGGTTAACGTCTCTTACAAGCTATCGTTAATTAAATATGTCTTCTCCTGAAATCACAAAGGTCAGGCCAACATTTACACTTTATGTCAACGTATTCATATTATTCTGTTCCATCACCACACGGCCATCTTGGTAGGTAAACAACAGTTGGTTGTATTAAATTAACAGATTATTGTAATCAAATGACAGTCTCAGCCAGTGAGCTGCGTGTATGGTAAAGCAACATATTTTCGTGGAAATGTATACGACATCATGGGAATACTATGAATTGGCTTCAATCAGTGAACATTCAAAGTTGATTGTAAAGAATGTCATGCTTTTATAATGTGTATTCATCGCAAATTGTCAACAGGGACATCATACCAGAAAAACATTCAACTAGCTTTCCTTAGTCACATAAAACAGGACTGCAGTGACATTTCATGGCCTTTGTCCCAGGTGTGGAAGGCCAGGTCAGTGGGCTATGAGGAGGCTCTGAAGCTCTTCCAGAGGATCGATGATGAAAAGAGCCCAGAATGGGGGAAGTTCCTGGGGCTCATCAAGAAGTTTGTGACAGAGTCCAATGCAATCGTCCAGCTGAAGGGACTGGAAGCTGCACTGGCTTTTGTAGAGAAAGCACATATAGCCAGCAGGTAAAACACACACACACACACACACACACACTGACAGCTGATCAGTTCTGATGATACTGTAATTGATATTATTTCTCTCTTGCACATTATTTTATTTGTATAGCACATTTCATACAAAAAGCAACACAATGTGCTTCAAAAAGCGAGCAAGTATTGCTCTTTAAGTAAGAGCAATACATGTATAGTAAAATAAAATAAGAACATACATGTCATCATACATAAAAACATGCATACACATGCAGAGGAAATAGACAATTTAAAGTGCATATACATTCAAGTAAAACTGCAGCAGACTTTTACTCTAAAAGCCCAACATTAGTGTATTAAGTCAAAACGGCTAGTTAAAAGCAGCAGTAAAAATAAATGTTTTAGGTCTACTTCTAATAGAACGAAGTGTTTGGACAACTCTAATGTCACTTATCAGGGAGCTATATACCTGTTCTCCTGTCCTTTCTGCAGAACGGTGGGAGAGGTGGTGAGCGGCGTGGTGAATAAAGTGTTTAACCAGCCCAAGGCCCGGGCCAAGGAGCTGGGCTCTGACATCTGCCTCATGTACATTGAGATAGAGAAGGCAGATGCTGTACAGGAAGAGCTCATCAAGGGCCTCGACAACAAGAACCCCAAGATCGTTTTGGCCTGTGTAGAAACCATACGCAGGGCGCTCTGGTGAGACTGAGCTGGGCGTTGATCTGAGCTGTTCATGTTGTAGTCATGCCATTTTCTAGCGTAAACATCAGATTTCTGTGTGACTGATGTCTATGTGTGTTCTCGGCTTTAGTGAATTCGGAGCCAAGACGGTAACTGTGAAGCCCATAGTGAAAGTTTTGCCAAAGCTGTTTGAGTCCAGAGAGAAGCCGGTGAGAGACGAAGCAAAGCTACTGGCTGTAGAGGTCTACAGATGGATCAGAGATGCCTTGAGGCCTTCGCTTCAGAGCATCAACGCTGTGCAGGTCAGCATCTGATTGTGCATCTTTGACAGTAGGCTTAAGTGTTAATAGATACATTTTGTTGCTGTATGTGAAGGTTAAAATTAAATTGGGAAACAGTCTAATGCACAAAATAAGTTGTTTATTTGCTATAAAAAAAATACAAGCACTTCAAAGCAATAAATGAAGTATAAGTATAGGCTTGATTGAAAGGGATAAATTGGTTGCCACAAATTTCAGAGAAGGTCCGCACACAGAAATATGCCCCACCAAAAATGTATTCTGTGCAAACATACAATGCTTCAACCTCAATTGGTCTTCATCAGGTGTGTTGAATTGAAATGGTGCCATCTGTGTACATTTCATTATTTTTAATATGGATTAAATAGCCTACACCTCATTCACATCAATCTCAATCACATAAACACAAGTTACTCTGACTTGGAGAAAAACACATGTGCAAAAACCGCAGTGTCCATACAGTCATATTGGGCATGAACAAGTGGTACTTAAACATCATCCAAACTGTTTTGTTTTTCTTACAATTTCTTACATGATAATTGGTCGCCACTCATTACAGAATCCTCAGTATTTTTTAAAAGCTAAACCAATAATCCTAATCCATACTGGGAGGTAAATCGAGTTGTGTGTCATGTCTGCCCTCCACAGTGCTATAATCCTGTGCCTGCAGGTCTTAACCAAGTGTGTTCTGATGTCTGTGTTTGCCTCCAGTTGAAGGAACTGGAGGAAGAGTGGGCCAACGTGGCACCAGGAGCCCCCAGACAGAGCCGCTTCCTCCGGTCCCAGCAGGACCTGCGGGCCAAATATGAGCAGCAGCAGCAGCAGGCGGACACAGGGGTCGACCCGGCTGATGGTAGGCAACCCACTCTGTTTTCTTTTACAACTTCAGGGAGAGCGGAATGCTATATCTTGATCTGACACATGTGCTCTCGTAGAAGAACCCGAGGAGTCGGCCCAACAGGTGGACGCCTATGAACTCCTGGAGCCAGTGGAGATCCTCTCCAAACTGCCCAAAGACTTCTATGAGAAAATTGTAAGTCTTTGCTTATCTTGCAGGGATTAAATGAAGTTGTTTTTGTTTTTCTTTCCCAAGTGCCTGTGCGAGTATTGAATGAACCTCTGTTATTTCTTTGCAGGAAGCGAAGAAATGGCAGGAGAGAAAAGAGGCACTGGAGGCACTGGAGACACTTGCTAAAAATCCTAAACTAGAAGCAGGAGAGTATGGGGATTTAGTGCGAGCACTGAAAAAGGTACTGAAAACTTTTAGGATCTTGCAGATTTCAAATCAACTACATTACCAGCTGTATGCCAGACATGAGTCTCATTTTTTGTCTTTTTTGGTAGGTGATTGGCAAAGACAGCAATGTCATGTTGGTGTCTCTGGCAGCTAAATGCCTAGCTGGTTTGGCATTGGGTCTAAGGAAGAAGTTTGGGACGTATGCTGGCAATGTAAGTTCCCTCATGAGTCTTTAAGCACTGAATCATAATTTTTAATATGTGTTATGGAGTTCACAATTCAATACAACCACATATGTAATAAATAAAAGTTAAATGACAAAGTCTGACTGTGCAGATTTATCTTTATTTCTGAGACACAAATCTAGCATTGGCTTGCTAGAGTGTGAACAATTTAAAAATGTCTTTACAAAGTGCAAATAATATAAATTCAATAGAGAGCTTGAGAAACTGTGATGGGCAAGCAGTCTCATTTGTGATTACTACAATTCATCAAATTTATTTTTCTGCCTCACGATACACATTGTCACATTTTTGTATTGCGATATATTGAATTTCGATATATCATCTCATCCCTAATCATAAGACTTTGTGACTGATGTGCAGTTAACAACATTTTCATCTTTCCTTCAAGGTGGTGCCGGCTATTTTGGAGAAATTTAAGGAGAAGAAGCCACAGGTGGTACAGGCTCTGCAGGAAGCCATTGATGCCGTGTTCCTGACTGTGAGTTGGATGTGGAAGCAGCTAATTGGTTGTTTAATTGGAGTAATTCCTTGAACATTTACCTGCAGCCTAGTCCTCTGATTGTTTGATCACTCCATGTCCCCCCCCTTAAATTGTTATTGGTGTTTAGTGACACTGAGGAAGTAAATCTGTTCTGGTGCTTAATGAATGGAATTGTCTGCATTTAGAGATTTCTTTTAAAACATCTGCTTCAGAGAATTTACCTCAGGTCTCTGGATCAATGTTTAATTAGTCTACTAATCAAAGGTAATTAAGAGCCCTTTATAAGGGCAAAAACTGTTCCATTTTATCACATCACACTCATTGGACTAGAAATCATTCATTGACCATATTGGCCCATATCATCCCTCTTGATCAGTCAGTTGGTACATTTCTCAGGGATTGTTTTTCCCCCCCAGACTACGCTCCAAAACCTGAGTGAGGATGTGCTGGCTGTGATGGACAACAAAAACCCTTCCATAAAGCAGCAGGCCTCGCTGTTCCTGGCCAGGAGCGTCCGTCTCTCCGCCCCCTCGGCCCTGCCCAAGGCCCTGGTCAAGCCCCTCTGCACCGCCTTGCTCAAGGTTCGCTAATGCCGCATCAGCTCTACTGCTCCTGATGAAAACTGATTTCTAAACCACCTCGCTCCTCTGATCCAGTTCCATTAGCTTGGTTATAATGCATTAAATTATATTGTTTCAGAGATCCTAATTAGACCTGTGCTGATATGAAAATTTCATACTGCGATTATCTTGGCCAAAATTATCCCGATAATTATTAATAAGATGAAAACCTTAACAGTACTATAATATGCTTTGATTACTTAATTATCATATCAATCACGAGACCAACAAATAGCCGGTTATCATGGTGGTCACGGTAATAAAAATTAGGGGCGGTGTCATAATTGTTATTGTTTTATATCGCAATATATAGTAATACCGGTTATTGTCCCATCCCTAAACCTAATCCGTTTGTTCCTCCCTCTGTCTCTCTGGTAGCAAGTGAATGATTCTGCTGCTGAGGTGCGTGAAGCTGCGTTCGAGGTTCTAGCGAGCATCATGAAGGTCGCCGGAGAGAGGGCCGTTAACCCCTTCTTGGCTGACCTCGATAAGGCCAAGCTCGATAAGGTGAGCTGCACGTTTCACATACAAAGCCGTTCAAATTTGTGCCGAAATGTAAATCGAAATGTGGTGAAGAATGTTTTTAGAATCCCATTATTAAAGGATGTTCATCCAGTTTCAGGCCTCATTCTCAATCAAATAAGGTATTCCCACATTCCTCATCATTTGAATTCAGCCAATCAACTCAACTTAATGGCAAATCACTTTTTATGACTGAACTGAACACTTCCCATAAAATTAAGTGGATCTGATTGAAGGAAATGTCAAAGAGAACTTGATTTTATTTTGACACTAAAATATTCTGTGCCAGTAGAGAAGAGTCTCGCTGAAGCCATTGTCAAGTGGGAAATAAAGCTAGGGAGAGCCTTTTTTTTCTTTTTTTTTTTCTATTCATCAGTCAGTGTGGAGTTCAAGATTAGAACATCGATGGGTGTTGTGTTCTTTGTTTTAATCTTTAATTAAACCAGGTAAATTCCACTTAATTAAAAATATCTTTCAAGGGAGGCCTGTACTTTTTTTATAGAGAGGGCAGCACATAATGATGCAATATAAAGAAGTATAAAATGAAATGGTGAACAGAAAAGAGAGGGAGAGAGTTTGCTTTTGTTGTATGTGGGTTAGCGTGTATTTCATGGCCTTTTGCACCCATGTGGGACGCAGAAGGCAGTTGGTTCAGATGCAGGGAGGAAATGGTCGGTGCAGTGAAGGTGTGAACTGGGAAAAACAGTTGGCGTTCAGAGCAGTCGTAGAAATCACCATTCCCACTGAGTCAGACTACAGCCTGAATATCGTACTGTATCTTTTTAGAGCCTTTATTTATACTGTGGTGTTTTGTTTCCCAGAGCTGATTTCTTGGTTATAGACAGCCGAGAAGCTGAGAAAAAGCTTGTTTTGTTGCCTTTTTTCCCCAGACCAGGTATTGTTGTTGCCTAATCTACAAGCTGAATATTTCTTTCTTATAAAACCTTTGCAAATTCATGTCATGATTGTTTTTCAGTTGCACTGTTGTCGTTCATTTTCTAGAGCAGCATTTCATTCTTCAGCTTCACAAAGTTTTATTACCTCCCTCTTGAGTGACAGGTGGATGGCCCGTTAAGAGTCTGAGTGGGGATCCAGTTGACTTCCCCACCAGTTATAGACCAGGCAAAGTGCAAGGATGTGTTGAATGAACCCCATGATGCTTGTGTGTATGCTAGAACAAGTCTTCAGTCTCAGCGAGCCTTCCTCTCTCACTGTGATCACTAGCTTTTGTTTGAACTTGAAGCCAGAAATCTCCATCTGAGTCTGTGAAGTAACAACAGAAACAAAATTCTCATTTCCATTTCGCCGGCTGGTTTTTCTTTCATGTCACCCCAGTTCCACACCATGTTAATATTTGATTGCTTTAGTAATTGTTTCGTCTTCAGATAAAAGAGAGTGCTGACAAGATGGAGCTGGCTGGGGGGAAGAAGGGAGCAACAGAAAAGGAGAACTCCGCCCCAAAAGCACAGCCAGCACCCGAGGCTCCGGCCAAGCCTTCAGGGCCTCCCAAAAAGGCCCCTGTGGCTAAGGTGAGGCCTGATGTTCAGAAATGCAATGACATTAGTTTTTCCTCGGGCCAGCTTTTGTTGAATATCCGTTGGTTCAGTTTCATCCATTAAATATGATGACATACTTTTTTGCAGGGCGTTAAGAAAGCCAAGCCCACAACAGCTGGTGGGAAGCAAGAGGGAGGGAAAAGTAAGAAACCAGCAGAGACCAAACAAGTGATGGAAACGGAGCTCTCTGTAAGTGAACATACTTATAATGCAGTGATTCCTGGTTTTGACCTGGATCAGCAGTACTGACGCCTGGAGACTGTCTGTCCTCAGATGGAGGTGTGTGAAGAGAAGGCGGCTGCTGTCCTCCCGGCCCTCTGTGTTCAGCAGCTGGACAGTGCCAACTGGAAGGAGAGGGTGGCTAGCATGGAGGAGTTCCTCAAGGTCAGCACCTCGAGATGTTTTATATTCAGATTGTGCTAAGGCCCCATTCATTGTTTGATGTCGAAAAATAATTATCCCATGTATTTAAATGAGACCAATGCATTCACAGATGACATGGATTGATGGAGTGTAGTGCATGAAAATATTGCAACCCGGTAGGGCTGAACGGTTTTGAAAAAATATCTAATTGCGATTATTTTGACTGATATTGCAATTGCGATATGATTTGCGATATTAGAGGGAACAATTATTTTTACATCATTATTCTCATTTTCATTGAAAAACGTATTAAAATGATTATGGTGTGATTTTTGCGGGGATTTGTACCAAACAAAGATGTTTTCTTAAGTCTGTAGAATATGATGTGTAGGCCAGGACATCTCTGCAGCACGACAATATTTCATTTAAAATGGTATTTTGACACACATTTCACCTTTTAACAAATATTGCGCCTCCTGCAATTTGAAAATTGCAGTATTGGCCATATTGCGATTTCGATAAAATTTTGATTAATTGTTTAGCCCTACAACCCGGTCCGTCAAAGTATGAACTAGTTTAACTTTTGATGGAGTGCAGGTAAACGTCATTTGCTAATGGACTTCACCAGTCATTGAAATTTGCTTCAAACTGCTTCAAAAGGTTTTGAGCTGTTTCAAGGCACGCTTGTCTGTGAATTTGACAGATACCAAATATCCTGTGTGAGCGCCGCCTAAGACCTCACACTGTGTTTACTGCAGTCTTTGATGTTTTGCATGTTGTCCCTCAGATATTTAAGATCGAACACAAAGCTTTGGATGTTCAGCCCATGTTGGCTGGTATTTGTCTCTTTACCTTTCATTGCGTTGTCTAGGCTGCGGAGCAGATGGACAGCAGTGAAATGCCCTGTCAGGCTCTGGTCCGCATGCTGGGCAAGAAGCCAGGCTGGAAAGAGACCAACTTTCAGGTACCATCCACGTCCACCTATGGATTATATACATTGGAGCACATTCTAGAAATCTGATTAAATTATTCCAATTGACATTTTACAATTTGATCAAATGCAGGCTGGCCAGATTGCCACAAAATTGGGTCTAATACAGTAAATGTTGACGGTCAGAAGCAGTTTGTCCAGGGTATTAAAATGGAAATTAATGTGTTATTTTCAATTAAATGCAACTTTGATGCCACCATAAAATTAGATAGTGGTACTGACAGATTCTTTTGGTGATATTTAGTCGAGACAGAGTTGGAAAGTTAGGCAAATGAATTGTGACAAATGCATTTATGAATTGTCTAGTTTCACCAAAAGATGTGAATAGGACCGGCAGCAGTGTCTGTTTCATTTCATTCCTTCCATTTCCTCCCTAATAGTTTTGGAATAAACTTAAGACACATGTACAAGGAATCAATGCCCACTTGGACAGACAAGAACTCAGATTTTAAAATGATGAAGCCATCAAAAGGCAAAGCCAGAAACATAATTTGTTTGTCTTTGTTCTTGTAGGTAATGCAGTTAAAGATGCAGGCAGTGGCACTGGTGGCCCAGAGGGGTAACTTCTCCAAGACGTCTGCCTCTGTGGTCCTCGACGCTCTGGTGGACAAGGTGGGAGACGTGAAGTGTGGAGGGAAGACCAAGGAAGCCCTGACTGCCATCGGGGAGGCCTGCTCTCTGCCCTGGACCGCCGAGCAGGTAACACGGGCGGCCCTGTTCACATGGTTAATGTACCAGTTCTGTAGTCTGTTTCTGAATTATTTTTCTGCTCTCAGGTTGTCTCAATGGCCTTTGCCCAGAAGAATCCCAAGAATCAAGCTGAAACACTGAGCTGGCTGGCTAATGCCATAAAGGAGTTTGGTTTTGCAGGGTAAGCTGGCAGTGTCACTTGCCTTGGCTTTAGGTCTGAGCAGAATAAGGCTGTCGTTGTCTGATCTGTTTTCTGTTCTGTTCAATGGGGACTGAATCAAGCATCTCCCTTCTGCTTCCAGAATAAATGTGAAGGCTTTTATCAACCATGTCAAGACTGCTTTGGGAGCCACCAATCCTGTGAGTGTTCCAACGAATTCAGCATCTTGTTCTATTCTGCATAGAGTGTGTTTGTCTGTTGCTATTATGAATGTGTCAGTAAACTTGATGGGCTCTCTGCTGCAGTAATGTGTACTTATTTAGAGGTTTGGGAATGGTTGACAAACCCAATTTAGTGACAAACAACATGTCGCATGGAATTTTTTCCTAATGTCCTAAAGTGTGTGTGTGTTTGTCCAGGCTGTGCGAACAGCAGCCATTGGCCTGCTGGGTGTCATGTACCTCTACATGGGAGCTCGACTGCGGATGTTCTTCGAGGATGAGAAGGCGGCCTTGCTCTCCCAGATTGACACAGAGTTTCAGAAGGTAGCAGTTCAATCCACGCGCCTGTGTATTGTCATAGAAGGGAATCCTTAAATTCCCCATGAAATTAACTCCATTACTTTTACTTTCTAGAAAACACAATATCTTTAATGGTGACCCCATGCTGCTCAGTAGGTGTAAATATACATTTCTAACCAATAAAACCATCAAATTTAAATTGCCTTTCTCTCCCTGACTCGTATTCCATCGGTTTAGACTTTTGAATGATCCCTCACTACATCATGTCCCGCTTAATCATCCTGTTTCAACAGGGAATGCATCATGTGAAGATGCCATTTCATGGGGTTTTTAAGCAGTGTTAACTAGATATACCGCTACTTTAGGCATAAGTGCTAATTATGTCCGCGTTCTGACTGATATTTTGCATGTACTGACCTCAGTTGCAGGACCAGACCCCCCCTGCTCCCACCAGGGGCTCCAGTAAGAGGTCAGAGGATCAGGAGGAGGGAGAGGAGACGGAGGAGCAGGAGGAGGGAGGTGCAGCAGATGTCGTGGATCTGCTGCCCCGTACTGACATCAGGTGAAACTCTACAACACCCCAATTTAAGTTTTGATTCAGGAAGTGTCAAGACATGAGAATTTCATTTGATAAAATAGAGTCTTAATCGACTCATAAGACGGGTGTATTTTTTACATGAAGATCTTGCCTAGTGCTACTTTTAACAAGTTGAACACAGAATGTAAACTTATCTGTATTGATGACATTAGACTGACAGCCCATAGGACATTCCTACAGGTTCATACAAGGTCTAAAGTGCTTAAAATGTATTTAAGTGTAAATGTATTTAATTATGAAAAGTTAAATTCAAGGACCTTAAGTACTTGAATACCTGGAAAATAGTGAATGCAAGTCAAAACATATTTTTATATGTTTTGACTTGCATTCACTATTTTCCAGGACTGGCATTCTGGAAAAAGATGACTCAAAAGCACATGAACATGTGAACTATGACTGATGGTTGTTAAAATGCAGTAAGGTTAAGGAGTCCTTATGAACAGAAAAATAGTGTTGGAAAAAGTAATTGAAAGTCCTTGAATTTGATTTAATGTTGTCTGTATGAACCCTGTTCCTATAGTCAAGGCTCAGTATGAATCTCCTACATGTGATGGACCTGGATTAACTGCTGTAATATTCCTGGATTGTGTGTGTGGAAGTGATATTGGACTAAACATACCAGAGTATGACTTGTTAGTGGTAGCAGTCTGATTTGCTTTTTTGTCTGACCCATCTTTCTTTCTTTGTGCAGTGATAAGATCACGGGGGCGATGGTGGCCAAGATTGGGGATAAAAACTGGAAGATCCGGAAGGAGGGTTTGGATGAGATGGCTGCAGTCCTCTCAGAAGCGAAATTCATCAAGCCCACAGTGGGAGATCTGCCCATAGCACTGAAGGCTCGCCTCGGGGACTCCAACAAGATCTTGGTTCGTAGTGCGCTCTGCCTCGCGAACGTTGACTATGATGCGGGAAAACTACCGAAGCAAAAATGTTCCTGGTACTTTACTGTGACAGTGTGGTTGTTGTGCGTTCCAGGTCCAGCAGACTCTGTCCATCCTCCAGCAGCTGGCCACAGCGATGGGTCCCAGCCTCAAACAGCATGTCAAGACTCTGGGCATACCAGTCATCACAGTCCTGGGAGATGGCAAGGTTTGACAAAACATACAATAAACACAAAATACAAATCAGCATATTATGACATGGCACATACATCAAGAAAAGAAGAATAGGCCAGTTCATTACCATTTGGGCAAACACAGTATCTAGAGGTGATTATGGCTTTTGGTCATGTACATTAGTGCAGTGTAGTGTCCTGTTAGGAAAAATTCAAGTACCGCTCCCATTAAGATGACATTTATACATTCTAAAACCTATAGAGGACAATCGTTTGTATGCTTCTATTTTACTAAGGAGAAGATGCCATTCACTTAAAGCAATATTCCACTTAGTTTTAACATGGTTATTCTGCACTTGACTGCTATGAAAACCAGAATATAAACTACTCACCAAGATCAGATACAGCTGGACGAGTTTCTAGTGTTTGAATGAGGCAAGAAAATAACCTGAAATAACATTTAACACGTTTGTGAACAGATTCAACAACAGATCCCGCTTTTAAGACAATAAAGCAGTAACTGGTCCGTCCTCATTTTGCATTTCTATTCTTGCTTTACACTAAAATTAGTATTTAAAAATAAAAGTAGATCCAGTCTCCCAACCAGGAAGTATCTCTCCTGAATGGTATCCCTCCGTTATGTTCTCTTCTATCAATAAAAATGGTATTTGGTGAAACTGTTCTAAAATGCTGCACCAAAGGTCCATTGAAAATCACAGCAGCAGGATCTGTTGTTGAATCTGTTCACCAACGTGTTAAATGTCAGTTTTCAGGTTATTTTAGTGGCTCATTCAAATGAATGGGAAGTAAAAATCTGAAAGCTACAAACTCGTCCAGCTGCATCTGATCTTGGTGATTAGTTCATATTATGGCTTTCATGGCGGTCAAGTGCCGAATAACCCCCATGTGGAATATTGCTTTAAAGAAGGTACATGGTCCAGTGGACTAGCAATAGTCTCCTCCCCACCATGATACCGGTTTGAACAAAATCAATATATGTGATTGGGAATTCCTCTTCCAAAGTGGAGGGGTCTCCAAGCATAAATAATCATAGGCAGTGGGGAATCTGACATCCTGTGATATTTAGGGCTGCAACTAACGATTATTTTCATTGTCGATTAATCTGTTGATTATTTTCTCGATTAATCGTTTGGTCTATAAAATGTCCGAAAATGGTGAAAAATGTTGATCAGTGTTTCCCAAAGCCCAAGATGACGTCCTCAAATGTCTTGTTTTGTCCACAACCCAAAGATATTCGGTTTAGAGAATTTTGACTTATTTTTCTTAAAAAATTACTCAAACCGATTAATCGATTATCAAAATAGTTGCCGATTAATTTAATAGTTGACAACTAATCGATTAATCGTTGCAGCTCTAGTGATATTCTCTATAGCTTTATGAACAGAATATTGCATTCTGACAGATGTGTCCCGTGTTGTGCTCACTCCTCAGAACACGGTCCGTGCCGCAGCGCTGGCCACCCTGTCGGCCTGGGTGGAGCAGACCGGGATGAAGGAGTGGCTGGAGGGGGAGGAGCTGGCTGAGGAGCTGAGGAGGGAAAACCCCTTCCTCAGACAGGAGGTGGGACTCCTGCTGTGTGTCTGTTGATCTGGGGGTATTTCACAAAGCAGGATTAGTGAGTTAGCCAGCTAACTTTAAGAAATGTTATGAAATATCTTCTGAAATTTTGTTTATTAGCAATCAACAACATGCATGACTGAATCATATTCCTAAACCTAGTGTTCCAGTTTTGTTTTACAGATTCAAATCAGTATTATTGGGTTATAGCATAATATTTTTCACAGTTGTCTGGCGTTCTGATCCTGCTTTGTGAAATACCCCCCAGCTTATGTAATTACACGCATCACAAGTATACTTTTCCATTTACCTTATTTCTCCTCGGTATGTAGTTGTTTACTAGGGATGGGATGATCTGCTTATGATACGATTCGATACGCAATATGGAGTTCATGATTCATTACAACCACAATATGATGTGATAAATAAAAGTTCAATAACAAAGTGTAATTACAGAATTATGTTTATTTCTGATCTTTCTTTCTTTTCTAATATAATTTGGATGGAGAGCTTGTGATTGAAATTGTGATGGTCAAGCTGTCTCATCTGTGATTACTACAGCAGAAAAAAATAGAACTAATATCATGATTCATTTTCCTGCCCTGCGATGCGTATCGTTTTTTTTTTTTTTATTGCGATATATTGAATTTCGATAAATTGTCTCGTCCCTATTGTTTACAAATGAATTGACAGAGTCTTTCTGCCCTGCAGCTACTTGGCTGGCTGGCGGAGCGGCTGGCTGCTCTGCGCTCAGCGCCCTCTGACCTGCTGCTGTGTGTGACTCCGCTGTACGCCTGCCTGGAAGACCGCAATGGAGATGTGAGGAAGAAGGCCCAAGACGCTCTTCCTATTTTTATGACGCACCTCGGTTTTGATAAGATGAACAAGGCTGCTGGGAAACTCAAGGTAGGCAGCATGGACCAGATGAAGGGCTGAGCCTGTTTAAACACAAACTCTCTTCATATCTACCATTCACATCTGCGAGCCTTTAATTCAGCTGTGTGGAGGGAGTCGTTCTGCTACGCTCATTTTGGTGCTGAAACGATTAGTCCATAGAAAATTTTATTGATTATATTTTTGATATTCCGTTAATCTTCGATGAATCGTTTTAGTCATTTTATCACGTGAAAAAACATTTGCTGGTTACAGCATCGCAAATGCTAAGATGTGCTTGCTTTTTTCCGTTTCATGTCACTATGAAATTAATACTTTGGGATTTTTTGGCTGCTAGTCAGACTAATTAAGCAATTTTTAAGAATCACTTTGGGTTCCAGTGACTTGTGATAGGCATTTGCCATTATTATTTTTGATATTTTATAGTCTAAATTATTAAGAGAAATAAATCCTGTGATTAATTGGCTTCCTTTAATCCTATAGATTAAATAATGAAAATAATTGTTAGTCGCAGCCCATTTAGCAATATGCTCAACACACATCTTTAAGGCAACTCAGGAGTTCCATCAAAGAAAAATAATATGAACAATTGAACTAAACCAACAGTGTTATTTTCTATCAAATTCTGCACAACTGAGCATGCTTACTGAGGAAACTTGAGTTTGTATGTTTAGCAGTTCAGCTGTTAATTTTTCTGCCTCTAAATTCTGACTTAATCAAAGTGTTCTTCATTGTGCAGCCTGGATCTAAAGACCAGGTGGTCGCCCTGCTGGACAAGGCCAGGTCCGTCATGCCAGCCAAACCTGCTGGTCCTGCCAAGGCTGCCCCCGCCAAAGCTGCCGCCTCCGCTCCTCCTGCCAAACTTTCTGCAGGTGTGTCAAATGAAACCCTGCCAACAAGGGGAATGTGTCCCTGTTGGCAGTTTACCATGGATGGGAACACCGACTGACTAGTCTCTGTACAACAGCAGTGAGCTTTATGATCAAATATTTTATTCCTCTCCCTCCTACTGCAGCTCCAAATGAAGCGGCCCATTTGGATTGCGAAGCCACTGAGGACAAATGCGATGCCAAAAGTGCCAAGGCAGGGACTGCACCGAAAGGAAAAGTGAGTTCAGAATCACCGGTGGTTTGAGATGATTTTATAGGGTATTACAGTTGTTCTTGCTTGAAATGGTCTTGTTACTTTTCCACTAATGAAGCTAGTTTGAAAGGCTGCTCACCTGTGAGCTGTGATGTTGTTTTGGCCAGCGGAGATCTCTGGAGCTGAACTCGAGCGCCAACAGCAGCTTGAACTCCAGTATGGAGAAAGAGGCCGGTGCCAGCAAAGCTACAGGCTCCTCCAAAGGAAATAACCGCAGACTGGTACTTTAATGCTGTGCCTGGTGAAACACATTCTGGAGAGGACTGGCACATGTTGGGAGGGACTTTGCGGCAACACACCTTTCATTTTTTTTTTTCACCTTCACTTTTCATATGAATCTTTCTCTTGACACATGGGTGTGCTGAGTCTGCACTCAAACAGTGGGCCATGCGGGTTCTTTTTCCTTGCTCTGATTTTCACCTTCTCGTTTCTGAAAGGCAACAATGGAGGATGTATTAAGATGGTAACAATCTGGACCACATTTCGCTGCCTCTGATATTGCGGTAGTTTTACCTCGGCCAAATCTTCCCATCCCTTATTCATCTGCTTTGATTTAAATCAATAGTCTCATCCATCTCCTCCCATCTCTAGAGTGCAACAACAAGCAAGAAGCCCTCTGGGAAGGGAAAAGAGGAGGAGGACAGGTCGGGCCCCCTTTTCACCCTCATGCCCAGCAGGAAAGAGCTACGCACCAAAGAGGAGAAGAGCTTGAAGGTGTGTACCTGGGTTCATTTGCAATGCTGTCAGTGATATTGATGCATGTGGTGCTACTGTAAAACTGCAAAATCCAAAATGAGACAGGCTTTTGCTTTTGGGTTTCTCCCATCACACTGAGATGCCTCGACAAAATTTGGTATGTAGAGACAGAAATTTCTGGTCTTAAAAACCTACTATTTACAGAAAATAAGCTTGCTAATATTGTGGCTGCGTGACGCATCTGTGCACAGACCAACTTAATCCCCAGCAGTGTGGATATCGGGCGATGTATCATAATATCGATATTGTGATATGAGACTAGATATCGTCTGGCATCGTAATATTGTAAAATAACTTAAATGTTACTTCTTACTGTTCTTAAAGGCTGCGCTACAGTAAAGTGATACAACTTTCTGAACTTATCAGCCTGTTCTGGTTGAATAAAATGAACAATGATTGGCTTTACCTGCTCATCATATCCACATTACTTATTACTGATTACACATTACTGATTACTAATGATCATTACTAATTTTCTTGTGTGTAAATATCTTACGAAAGCAGGAATACTCATCCCTAATGTGACTCAATATCGTCACATTATCAATATTAAGGATTTCTTTTTAAAATATTGTGATATTTGATTTTGTCAATATGGCCCAGCCCAATGTGGATACATGTGTTTTTTTTCAGGCAATTATCTGTGATTGGACAATTATTTACTAAAATATCAACATTTTGTGTATGTCAGAAGTTTTACTGTATACAAAACGAAGTGTTTTTCTGATATGACTGATGTATATGTTTCAGGTGCTGAAGTGGAACTTCCCTTCTCCCCGTGATGAATACATCGAGCAGCTGAAGACTCAGATGGCTCCATGTGTTGCGAAGTGGCTGCAGGAGGAACTCTTCCATCCCGACTTCCAGCGCCACATCAAAGCCATCAGCACCATGATCGAGGTGAGATCCGACACGTTGCAGGCGATCAGCGGCGCACTTTGATGCAGAAGGGGGTGTGGGGGGGGGTGCGAGAGTGATGAGTTGCACTGATCAGTCGGGGCGGCGGCTGCAGTGGCACCGACGCCCCGATCCGACCCAACCTGGGGACACACCATGTGCACAGGGGCCATCTGACTCCACCCTCCCCCCTCCTAAAAATATGTGTGTACAGATGCATGCAGACTTGTGTAGGACGACATGAGATCTGTCGATGTTGTTGTAACTCCTACTGCTCGCCTGTAGAGGTCGATAAAGCCTCTTTAACATCAGAGCAGAATATTTTTGACTCGTATAAATAGCTGCTGTCTTCCTGTGTCTCCTCCCCTCTTTGACTGGTCCAGCGTCTGGAAGCGGAGAAGGACGCCATGCTGTCCTGCCTGGACCTGATCCTCAAGTGGTTCACACTGCGCTTCTTCGACACAAACACCAGTGTGCTGATGAAGGCCCTGGAGTTCCTCAAGCTCCTCTTCCTCTCCCTCAGCAAGCAGGACTACTGCCTCAGCGAGCTGGAGGCCAACTCCTTCATTCCTTACCTCATCCTCAAGGTTTGTGTGTCTCTGGATAGACCTAGGCTACTATTTACTATACAGTATAGTTTATGATTGGTAATGATTGTTTCTCTCCTCCATTACTTACTAGTTCTGAATTACTCACCCATAGTGCTTTCAATACCTCGAGTATCGCTGAATCTGTTGTTGCTGTTGCTCTCAGAGGGGCTGAGATGCTGTTTTCCATGCAAGCGTTTTAACATGCACCACTACAGATGGTTACAACTATCTGTACTGTATGAGCATGCGTCAACGTGTGATTATCTCTTAGTCCGCTGTTTTGTTTTGGACTGATTTTATTTGAAGAACAGCTTTCATGTCACTACACTTGTACCTGTTTAGTACATATCTGTCATACATCAGCAACTCAGTGGCAGGAGCTGATGTGCGTTGCAGCAGAATGGGTCCAAAACAGACGAGCTGACAGAATTACACATTGAAATGATGTGACTGCTCGTCTAATTATGGATAGTTGTAACAATTTGTAGTGTAGGGGGTCAGTTCAATTGCTGACAACTTACTTGATTGGAAGGTATTTTAGCAATTACTTAGTGAGGTGAGCAAATTAAACTTGAGATGATGTGATGACTGGAAAAGAGAAGGATGGATTTTTGAAAATGCAATAACTTAAGTTAACCACTCAAACAAAGTCGCATTTTGACTGTCTGCAACTGACATGTTTGATTATATGTGTATATAAATGGAGGACAATTTGACGTCCTTTAATAGTGCCCCTTTAAATTGTGAACACTAAACGAAGCTGTGAATTTAATTTGTGATTGTGGATTAGTTGGATCTAGGTAGGCTTGTTCTCTGAGGCAGGATTTGTGATGAAGGGCTGCAGAAATAAACTTCATTTGTAAAGCCAACAAGCCTTTGTCAAGTACCCACTTGCTAGCAAAAGGCAGTAAGTTTTGAACTGGGGTGATGATGGATTCAGGGAAACTCGCTCTGCATCGAAAGCATTATTGGGTGAGTGATTCAAAACACCTGGAGGAAGAAAATCCAAACTATGCCTTTTTTGATTGTTATATTATAATTAGGGGTGGGCAATGCGGCCAAAATATCACATCACAATCTTTTCAGGCAGTATCATGATCCACCATATGGATCACGGTTTCCAGGTGGTGTTCATATCGTCTGGTTTTTCTGGTCATGTCGTTTGAAAAATGTTAAGAACAAGAAAACGGTGGAAATGGCTGTTTTTTGCTTGAGGTTTCAACAGTGCAGTTACTTTAACATTTTGTTAATTTAAAGTGCTGTTGAACTTTGGCAGTACCTTGGGTTGTGTATCTGTTGCTCCGGTAGAGGAGATTGGCCTCTACCTCTGCCATTGTATGGAGGGAACAGTCTGAAAATCACACTTCTAGCAAATAAACGCAAACAAAGCAGATTCTGACTATATGAAAAAAAACTAGTCCTGTGGCTGAATTGTGGTCAAGTGAATCGCTTTCTTTGTTGAACAAGTGCAACACCAATCCGGTCGGAGGAAACTTGTGCTGATGGAACAAAGAAAATAATATGTTTATCAATAATTGTAAATGGGTGAAACGGGACTAATAATATATACAAAAACGAAGATCGTCATTTTGCCCACCTCTAGTTATTGTTATAATGCGAGGAGCCACATGGGGGGTGTGACAGTGATGAGTTGCACTGTTAGTCGGGTTGCTGGTTGCAGTGGCACAGCCTCCCGTCCCGACTTTCCATGGTGACACTCTAAAGTGCACAGGGGCCATCTGAGTCGCCCCCCCTACCTGACAGAGAAAACCTAAACTGCTGTCTTTCTGTCATTCCCTTACCTGCCGTTATTTTCTGCGTTTCATTCTGCTCTCTGCCCCTCCTGGCCCGAAGATGGGAGAGTCCAAGGATGTGGTGAGGAAGGATGTGCGAGCCATAATGAGCATGTTGTGTAAAGTTTACCCTGCCAGCAAAATCTTCCCCTTCATCATGGAGGGAACCAAGTCGAAGAACTCCAAACAGAGAGCTGGTGAGAATGGAGAACATCATTTATTCAACATTTCTGTGTAAATAAGTGAGAAACACTGTTTACTAAGCTTGTTTATAGCAACATCTTTGGGTTAAAGTTCCATTTTTATTTTCCAGATTTTCTCAGATTTTTACTTCCTAGATTTTCCCCACTGGTGTTGGGATTCAAACAGACTGTCTTCTAGTCACAAAGCTCACTTCTCTAATCTTTAAACTCTTGTCACCACCTGAAATGAAAGGTATTGCTACTGTTCCATCCTGACATTTTCCCTTCTCTTGCTCCAGAGTGTCTGGATGAGCTCGGCTGTCTCATTGCGCTGTGCGGCATGTCGGTCTGCCAGCCGACGCCTACCAAAGCGCTCAAGGAGATCGCTGTGCACATTGGAGACAGAGACACATCGGTTCGCAACGCAGCTCTCAACACTATAGTGGTGGTCTACAACAAGTGTGGAGACCAGGTCTACAAACTCATTGGCAATGTATGCAACCCTCTTAAAGCTTTATGCTACTGGAAGCAAATCAAAACTATCTTATATTTTAGATTCTTTAAAGTAGCCGCCCTTCGCCTTGATGGAAAGGCAAAGGCTTTGGAAAGAAATTCATGCATAGGATCAACTTCACTATTTATATTTGTATTAAAAAACTAATTTCAAGCATAAGCCTTTAGATCAAAATGGCTTTAAGATGATGAAAAACATAGTACATTCAATCAGATGTGTCCAAACTTTTGACTGGTAGTTTAGTTCCTTCACCTTTTTTTTTTTTTTAACAACATCCTTTTTGAAGCAATCCTTGCTCCTTGGTCGGTGCCTTCATGCCTCTAAAAAAAATAGCCCATTTTCCACTTTCCTGAACTGTGCTTTCTTTCTTTTTGCGATCAGAGGAACTGTGTACTCTCACACTAAACAGGGAGTCTAATACCAGTGTTTTGTTCCTAGCTGTCAGAAAAGGATATGAGCATGCTGGAGGAGAGGATTAAGCGTTCAGCCAAGGAGACGGCCCCGCCCGCTAAACAGGTGGAGGAAAAACTACCGAGAGCCCCTCCCTCCCAGGCCAACGCCAGCCAGCTGCGCAAACCCGCCGCCGACGAGCAGGCGCCCTCCAAACTGCGGTACGCTTCACTCTGCATATTTGTTTAATGGCGTGCATGTGCAGCTCCTGATACTTGACTCTTAATGGCTTCAGCAATTATGATGTCCAATCTGTTTTTAAGCATTTAACAGATGTGGGTTTTCTTTTATTAATTCATGGGGATTCCCTGATGAAATGTTTTTGGGGGGCCGATTACTGATTTTGTAGCAGTGTAACAGTAGAAAGTCGGGGTAAAATGTGTCATTTTAATCAGTGATCAGCCAACTAACAACAGCACATGATGTAAAAGTGCACAGCATGCAGAACCAGCACTGTTTAACAGATTGATTTATTTACACATGGATAGGCCAGCAGTATCATGCAGAAAGAACAGGTTTTCATTGAGGCGGCATAGGCTGTGCCTTCTGTCCAATACATGAAGCTGTTTCTAATAATATATTACAAACTTGTTTTTACTTTTTTCTGTCATACATTCGTATGCGTTCGTGAGAGGGCAGTTGAAACGGTGCTCAGCTGACCACCGATGACCTATAATTAAGAACGACTATTTCTTTTCTTTTTTTTTCTAACACAATTGCCGATGATTGCAGTTTTCCTCCTATTTTTGGTGGTTCTGATTACTTCCTTAACTTAATCATAGTCTCTGCTTTTAAATTTCCTCTGTCCTCTTTCTGTCTCGTTAATCACCCCCCCCCCCCCTCCCTCCCTCCCTCCCTCCCTCCTCTCCTCTGTCCCTGCAGGCAGCTTCGTGCCCAGAATGCCCTGGCAGCCCAGCAGCCGGAGCCGTCTCCGGTCGCACCCGAGTTTTCCCTGGACTTCCACCTGCTGGAAAACGACTCGCTGCCCGGCTGCGAGCTGCCTGAGCTGGTGCAGCACAAACTGGACGACATGGAGCCTATGGCCCTTTCTGAGCGAAAGTAGGAGACACAGAAAATCACAACCGCAGTGTGCGCTTGCATAATTGGTTCTAGGGGTTTTTAAAAGTATAAGACTGAATTCATGCCATCTTGCAAATTGGGGGGCGGAAAGGAGCGTATATGCAACTTGACATTCACAGTATGAGCATTTTCAGTTATTTTTACGGATGATTGTACTAATGTGCTTGTGTGACACATTGTCGACTACACAGATTGTATCATGATTGGTTTTATTGCTAAACACTTACCAGACGGTGACACCTGGAAAGTTGAAAAAATCCCATCGTTGTCGACTCGACCGTCTTCTCCTCTGTGCCTCAGTGATGTTTTTCCATTTGTAGGACACGCCCACTTCCTCTCGCCTTTGATCTCCACCCAAGTCCCGCCTCCACCATCAACCTGGTAATATCCAAGATTGCCTCTGGGGATCTCAACACCAGCATGCAGGCCGTGACACAGGTAATAAGACACATGGCCACCAGCAAGGCACAACTTCTGCTCACACTCCAGCTGTCAAATTAATTTGAAGTAAACTTTTTTTTGCACAAAATAAAATGTATGAGCACGGTCGAAATTGAATAAATGGATTTACTGAACACAGAATGTATGCATCCACGACAAAATGGAAAGTCTTTGACTATTGGACCATAGTTACTGTTCCTTTGTGTCAGCTAATATTGGCAATATTTCATGCTGTCTGTCAAGTGCATTTCTTTGTTTTTCCTTCAATCTTCTAATGCACCAACTAAAGACGATGCAACCATGACGGGCGCTTTATACATCTCAGCATTTTCAGCTTGGCTTCATTTCACACTGATACATTGTTTTCAGTGAGAAAATATTTCCATGCCCCAAATTTGCCTTAAACTTTTGCCAGTGTATCATTCCCTTAATATTGGTGGGGGAAAAAAAAAAGATAATTAAATTGTTGATCGCGATTATTTCTGACTAATAATCGTCAGCACAGCTCTATGTCCGAGTCCACCTCTGAATCATGATCATGCCAGTCTGTTAGAATTTATTCAAGAAATGTGTTTAAATTGGAATTTGGCCTTTCTAATTCTCTCTCTCTCTCTCTCTCTCTCTCTCTCTCTCTCTCTCTCTCTCTCTCTCTCTCTCTCTCTCTCTCTCTCTCTCTCTCTCTCTCTCTCTCTCTCTCTCTCTCTCTCTCTCTCTCTCTCTCTCTCTCTCTCTCTCTCTCTCTCTCTCTCTCTCTCGTGCAGATGGACGAGGTGTTTCGGCAGCACAGCGGGTCGGACGTGATGGTGAACAACATCAACCAGTTCCTCATCGCCACGGTGCTTCAGCTGCGCCTCATCCACAGCACGCACATGGCCGACCAGCGCGTCGCGAAGGAAGACGTCTCCAAGCTCTACAGCTGCATCGTCGGCAGCATCATGACTGTGAGCGACGGGGAAACTTTTAGCGAACATCCTGAAATGCTCCTCTATCTGTCAGCTTGTAGTTTTAGTAGAGTGTGGTTTCCAGACGGGTTAGAAGTAATTTGTTTTCTTTAACACCGTCATGCAGGTCCTTGCTGATCAGTTCTTGTTAGGCTTCGGCCGATATAATCTTTATTGATATTATATTTTCTGTGATATCGAATATCGCCTCCCTTGTGTTGCTTATATCACAATTATGCAAGCATTTAAACTTAAAAACCTATAACCTACTAGTGGTAGGATGGTAAAAAAACAAAAGTAATCATAGTGGTAGTATATGATAATGGCAGGAATTAGCAAATTACACCAAATGGACATTGTTTCCTCCAATGCTTGAATAGTAAGATCAAATAGAAATTTGGTGTAATTTAGAAGAAATAAAATGCAAAAAAGAAAGGAACCTGGGGGAAAAAAAGCGGGATTGGATATGGCCAAACCTTGTTGTTGTTTTGAATGCTCTGTCACAGCATCCCACTGTTCTGTAAGCCTTTTGAGCCAAAGTAGTCACACACACACACACACACACACACACGGGGAATGGTTTACGGAGGCGGTTTGCAGAGGTGACTGTGGAGTTGGCTGATGGCGTGGGTGGACTGCGCTGAAGGGGGATTACAGCCCTTTGTGATTGCCTTGCATCACCACAGGGGCTCGAGTCGCTCCTCATCTTAAACCTCTGCATGCTCTCTGTGGTTAGCACTCGCCTTTTGTCAGCCATCAATGGGCCTTAGGCTCGATGGATGTGTTTGCATTTGGTCCAAAAATAAGTCGAGTTTGTTTTTTTTTGTTTTTTATTTATTTTATTTTGGGGTTTTAAAGTTGTTGTTTTTTTTGTTTTGGTTTTTTTGACTGAAACCTGGACATTCAACCACCTTTTTTGGTTTGTATTTTATTGACGGCTCCCTGATTTCTGTTTTAGGGTTAGGGTTGGGATTTCTCAGAAAGTCCACCGTTCCTCTGGTCGGTGTCTAACAGTCTGCACTCTCTCCACAGATGCTGGGAGTGGAGGTTCTGGCCCCGGAAGCCTCGTCCGGAGTGCTGAAGGACCTGGTTGAGGGCCTGCTGACCGTCATGTTGGACCCCAGAGTGGAGGAGCTGCAAGATGGACGCCAGATCATTTGCTCCATTAACATACTGCTGGGAAAAGTCTTCGAGAAAGCCGAGCACACCAACATACTCAGGTGTGTGTGAGCAGACACGCTGGCTTTTAACAATTTGGAATTTGTACCAAGTTACACAGGAGTTGGTTCTGTTCGAGTGATTTGATTGGACAGGTGTGCTGATGTACAGTCTAATAGCACTGGGACGTTTTACTATATGTATCACTCCACTTTACAGCTGCTCTAATGGAAACAGTTGATGTGTTGTAGTGGGATCCTGAGGGAACGAATGAAAGACAAAAAACATAATCTGTTGTCTCAAAATACTAGATATACAGCTTTGTTTATAGAACTGTTGTATAAAAGCCAAATCACACTCGAGGTTGTGCTGTTCTACTGGATATCAGGACTCCCTCTGGTGTGATATTGCGTAATTGAACTATTTAAATCAAAGAAAAGTTTTTCCTAACAGTTCTGAGCGTTTGTTTATATGTTTGCTCTCGCTGTCCTCTGCAGCGCTCTGCTGGTGCTGCTGCAAGACGCCCTGTCCTCCTCCGTCTCCTCCAAGTTCTCTGATATCGTCATGAAGGTAAGCCAGACTGAGGCTAACCAGAGGGATTCTGGACTTGATTAAAACCCATGTCTTTGGAATAAGGCATGCGCCATTTGGGCCAAAAATCAATGGTCTACCCAGCGTTTGTTTTTTTGCTGGTAAGATTTCAGGATCCGGACAGGTATAAACATGTATGATATTTATTTGATGGACAACTGCACATTTTACCAGCCAAAATCCAGCATATACCAGCTAACAGCAACCCTGGGTCTACCCCTTGACTACTGGTTTCTACTTTTAAAATAAAATAAGAAATCCTGTCACTCAAATTGCACGACCTGTGTCTGTGTGTTGCTTTCAGTGTCTGTGGAGGGTGATCAGGTTCCTCCCAGAGACCATCGCTAGCGTGAACCTCGACAGGATCCTGCTGGACATCCACAACTTCATGAAGGTTTTCCCCAAAGAGAGGCTCCACCAGCTCCCAAATGACATGGCCCACCGCACCCTGAAGACCCTGCTGCACACACTGTGCCGCCTCACCGGGCCCAAGGTCAGCATGTCTCCACCCTGTCCTCACTGCTTGGACGTGACACCACCGGGTGGATTTTAAAGTCTGAACATGATTCATTGTTGGCTATAATTCTAATATCAGGGATGCAAACTCACCTTTTTGATCCCAAAATAGGGCACTTAAGCGAATGATTTCTGAGTGGTTTTGTGTCTGCCCTGGTATCTGCCACCTTTTTCACTCTCTATTTGCATCCCTGAACATAGATGCCCACTTCTGGTTTATAATGTTCCACTTTAGCACAAAATATCTTAGCTAACTGTATTTTGTCAGCAAAGTGTGTCCAAAGTTTATGAGCCGTTTTTAGAAATAAGCCGTTATTAGAAATGCACTGTATGTCTTTAGCCTAGACTCTGATTGTAAAGCTATAATTAAACTTCTGTACAAAGATGGGATGCAAATAATGCACTAAAATTGTTCCCCAAATCACCAGAATGAATAATTGTGATTAATTAGGAACACAGTATAATAATAGTCAGGCAAGTGCAATGTAACAGTGCAGAGGAGTTGAGCACCAAGTCTGTTGTATTCGTGTTTGAAAATGTTGCTCTGGCTTGGTTAGCTAATTAAGAGAATATTATAATGACCTACATGTAGCAGCTGCTCAAGATGTTACAACCACATAACTTTTTTTATTTATCAAACAATCCTCTGCCTGCTTCTTGGTGCTTTTTCCTCTTCTTTCCTGAAAGAAACAAGACAGCTTTGCAAGTCTTTTATGGTATAAGTTTTTTTTAAATGAACTTGAGGTGTGTGTGTGTGTGTGTGTGTGTGTAGATCCTGGACCACCTCACCCTGGTGGAGAACAGGAACGAGTCAGAACTGGAAGTCCATCTGAAGAAGGTGGTCAAGTCATCAGCAACAAAAATGGGCAGAGACCAAGAAAATTTGGTAAGTAAATACACCGGAAGTGAAGCTGCCCTAAAACACTTTGCCACTGTTCTGACATCTTTGTAATTAAAACTTTGGTACCTGCTCATGCTGACTGAACAAACGTCTGTGTCCCTTCCTATAAAGGTGATCACAACAAAACAGAAAGAAGAGCTGCTGGAAATCTTCAAGATGATCTCGGTTAAAGAAAGTGGCAGAGAGGTCAGTTCACTATCAACACTTTCATCTTTAAAGCTGCACTATGATTCATCTTTAAAGCTGCACTAGGCAGCATCACACTTTAGTCGCCCCAAGTGGCAGCAGGAGATAACGGTTTGAATTTTTGAAAGTTTGAAGGATTTGGACTGGGCGGTGCGAGAGGCGCCGAACGCAGCTGTGGTTTGCATGTTTTGTATTAGAGCTGAACAATTCTTACCTTGCGAGGCAGCTGGATTCGCGAGATCACGCGAGAATCCATCTTGCCAGGCTTCAAGTTATGCGTTTGTGGCCGAACCACAGTGGTTCGGACCAATCGTCATCCTATGAGGGCAGCTACGGGCGTGGTTTAGGTGTGACGACAGCGAGAAGCGACTGTTCGTTCACAACAGTGGCGGCTCCTAAAGAGGCTAGCGTAGATGCTGCTACAACATCAGTTATTTCTGAACTGGAGAGTATTTCTTCATTGAAAGAAGAGCAAAGAACGGCACTGAAGGCTTTTCTGGATGGAAAAGATGTTTTTGCTCTTCTCCCGACTGATCTGATTGGTTGAAGTTAGACGGTGATAGACAGATGGTTCATCCAATCACCTGCCAAGT
This sequence comes from Centroberyx gerrardi, assembly GCF_048128805.1. Taxonomy (NCBI): domain Eukaryota; kingdom Metazoa; phylum Chordata; class Actinopteri; order Beryciformes; family Berycidae; genus Centroberyx; species Centroberyx gerrardi. Next base: position 1,562,426 of record NC_135997.1, read on the forward strand.
ATCTTTTGAAAGTGCCTGCCCTTTTCCAAACAGTTTCCAAGGACGACTTCCCAGATGGTTCTGTGTAACAAACCATCTGGCGCAGATTTTATTTTCTGCTTTGGTATTTCTTTTCATAAAGTTGCCTTGTTCTAAGGAGTTAACAGTAATCGCAAATAATAAGGAAAATCAATAAAATGACTTCAGAGCTTCCCATCGACCCACCGATGGGAAGCTCCTGTAGACTTTCAAATAAATTGTAGAGAACTGGGAAACATTGACCGGCTGCAGTCAGCTTCTCGTCCGTTGTGCACTCGCCAAATGTTCATGAAGCAAAATTGCACTGGCAGGGAAACGAGGAAGCGCAGAAATCTGATTGGTTGTTGACGGCCGATGACCGTGAAAACTTTGTGTGTGGACATTTCCCACCAGCGTCCATACGACACCAGAATTAATGATAGGGATAGGGAGAATCTACAATGTCGCAATTAGGATGTTCTCCTCTGTTGCAGCCCAAATTTGCGCTTTAGGCTGGTAAGACTGGCGTAATTTTACATATCTTGCCTTGTGCAGCTTTAACTCTAATAATAACATGAGTATCTGCAGACTAAAACGTGTGTGTGTGTGTGTCTCCAGGGTCTGATCCAGCTGTGGGAGTTTAAGCAGAAGTATCCAGACGTAGACCTGAACCCTCACCTGAAGAAGCTGTCCCAGTCCTTCCAGGCCTTCATAGAGCGCGGCCTTACTGCAGTCGCCACAGAGAGAGACGCCAAGGCCAAGATGGCCGCCCTCACCACAGGTACGCTCGCCACCAGCACGTCTGATCACTAGGGATGCATGTAAATAATTGCACTAGATCAGTGATTCTCAATCTCTTTCATATCAAGGACCCCTAATTTAGTCCACATTAGGGCCACAGACCCCCATTTGATGAGATTTTGTCTCTCAGACCCAAATCTGAGAATATTTTTATTGTTCGATATGATTTTGTCCAGAATTCCATGACTGTCTGTATTGCAGGTAGAGAGATAACAGAGAAACTATGATCAAAACAGTCATTCTTCTACATTCTCTAATTGCGTTAACTTCTTGTAAATGAAATAATGGTGAAGTTTAACAATTCGCCAATTTGCTGGTGACCCCCTGGGACCCCTGGTGGTCCCTGGACCCCACGTTGCGAACCACTGGACTAGATCACAGTGATTTTGGTGAGCTTTTTAAAACGTAAAGTAATGATGGCCGCTACAAAACCCCCGCAATCACAGAATCACGGACAGCGATACCGTAGCTTCTAAAATGCTTACCGTTAGAAAACCGCAGCATCAGTTAATCGCTGCATCGCTACTCATCACAGGAAAGTTCACTGTGAGGAAACTCTGCTTCCATCTGTTTGCACACTTTTTGGCCATTAGCTGTTTGTGCAGACCTGTACAGTGTAATGGAGGAGAGTAATTTGTCTGCTCGTTGCAGGAGTGTCCGCCGCCCTCCCCACCGGCTCAGAGGAGCTGAAACCATCCGTCTACATGGAGAGACTCAAGGCGCTCCGCCAGCTCAATGGCCTGGATAACAAAGACACACTTAGCAGCACAGGTGTGTGTAAACATGCACTACATTCCTGTACCAGTCATAACCAGTCATACACTCCCACACTGCTTCTGAATCCAGTTCAGATGGAGCTACACTACCAGTCAAAAGTTTGGACACACACTTTTCTTTTCTTTTTTTTTTTTTTACTATTTTTCACATTTATAATAATAGTAAAGACATCAAAACTATGAAATAAGTGGAATTATGCAGTGACCAAAAAAGTGTTAAATAAATAAACTCTTATTTATAACTTAAAGTAGCCGCTTTGGAAAGAAATTCATACATAGGATCAACTTCACTATTTATATTTGTCTAAGAAACACATTTCAAGCATTTAAGCAGAAGTCTTTAGATCAAAATGGCTTTAAGAGAATGAAAAACATAGAACATTCAATCAGGTGTGTCCAGACTGTTGACTGGTAGTTTGTATTTTCTCATGTTTATGAATATGGCGTCTGTTTCTTGGACATGTTGAAATAATAAGCGTCCTCTGTTTCCTGTCAGGAGTCCTTGGCTCTAATTCCAACACTGACAGGCAGGAGCTGAAACCCTCCGTCTACCAGGAGAAACTCAAGATGATACGACAGCTGCGTGGCCTGGAGAACCAGGTGAAGGTGTGTTCTGACAGCAGCTTCCAAATGCAGTAATGTGGGAGTATTTCTTTTATATTTCCTAAAAATGAGTGAATGAATATTAATGGAAAATCCACCCTAAAACACTAACCCTAAATAATAGATATAGGAGATCCTTTTATTTAGCGCACATGTAAACACTTGCGGGGGACTCTTCAATCAGAATAAAAAAATATGTCTCCGGGATATGTAACCGCAGCTAGTCATACAGGGAGAAATCCATTGTAGAAGAGGCGGAGACCAATTCCTCCACCCACAGTAGCCTCAATATCCCAGAATGCAATGCAGCCACAAGTCGTGTTGCATTTTAACTCTCACTTTTTCTCGACTGGAACAACTCACTCAGCTATCGCTCTTTCCACTTACACACATAACCCACAGCTGAATGCAACAAGCTCATGCCCCTCTGGGGGTTGTCGGAAGGCATTCTGGGAAATGTAGGAAATCACTAACTAAAGTAGAAGTAGGCAAGACAAGTTGGGAAAGATTAAAGGATAAGGCTGGTGTTTTTAAATACATTTCTTACCGTCAACAAATCCTATGAAAATAACAACATCAACAATGTGTTTGCTCTACTCCTGTTACTTTCTGACTTCCCACGTACCGTTTTTAGCCGTCATCCCGGAAGTCATTGTCTCCAATTGTAAGCTAAAAACCTTTAAATACAGCTCACAAAGACATAGTTTAAATTTTAAAAATCGTTAACTGTTACCACAAAAAGTCAGACTGTTGTAGTTATTACCAAATTCAAATGGGAACAAATTCTTCATTACACCGGGGACTATTTTCTGTGCTACGGAACTACTTTCCTGAGATGGAAAATGTGTTTACAGTCGGCTTATTAAGTTGTTTGAGGAAAAAGTCGGCCAGCCCGGTGCATCGTGATGATGAAATATGCTGCAGAGCAGCAGCATGGCTCTGTGACGTGTTTTTAATACAGTGGAGTTCTATGGCTGCTGAGACATGAGGCTTTATTGGGCATCGGCTACATGGACGAGATTTGTTAGCAACAAATTCATTGCTGATTTTGTTTTCACAGGATTTGTTGACGGTAAGAAATGCATTAAACACCAGCCTTATCCTTTAAGAGAAATCTGAGTGGATTTTCCCTTTAACCTGCTGTTCTCTCCACAGCAGGAAGAGACTGTGGACCGTCCCATGCTGTCCGCGCTCACTGCCCCTCCCTCCTCCAAAGACCACAACAAGCTGTCCCATCTCCTCCACCACCACCACCAGAGCCCCGCCCGGCCGGCTAACCCCGCCCCCGGCCCTGCCTCCGCCTCCGCCTCCGCCACCAACACCTTGGACAGCCTGAGGAAACGACTTGAGAGGATCAAGAACAACCGCTGAATATCTGAACGACTGCCTCTGCCACAATCTCTTAATTGTGTCTGTGTGTTTACATTGTACAGTTTTCTCATGTTGAGTCTTTACTTCCTCAGTTTGTCTTTGGTTCTTGTCTTTTACTGTCTTTCTCCACTTAACGCATTTTGTTTTTGTCCTACTGCATTTGTGTTTGTTTAAGATTTTACATGTGAACAGATTTTACATGTGGAACAGGTTTTATATTAAATGTATTTATGTCAAATAAAATGTGGTTTTCATATGTGTAATGGAGTTTTGTATCATTTCAGTGGTATTGGTTTCTTGTGTGATGAAACCTAAAAACGGGTCTAATTCAGTGGCTTTCCTGCAGTATGGGGATGTACTTGTTACCATCTGGCTTATCAACGGCTCACAAAAATCACTGACTCTATACTGACTAGTTTTGATCTTCATACCATAATGTCCTTGCTGCCTCCTGTAGACGAGCCGTCTCAAACCATGTGCCACTGATGGCCGAGAGTCTGCAGGTTTTCATTTGGAACATCAGCAGGTTTGACTGATCAGCACCTTCAACCAGAGAGGAGGAACTAACCAGTGAAATCAGCTGCTGTTGTGTTTTGATTGCATTGAAATCCTCTGGTACATGGCTGCCTCTCCCTGCTGCAGAGCCTCAGTTGGTCCACCAGGTGGCAGTTTAACATCAATCTTCCTCCAGTCTCCTGACAGGAGGCATGTCTGGCCTGCTGGATGCTCTCCCAGCCAGCATGCACAGCCACAAGTGTCTGATAGTCACTAAAAATAACTCGACTTGCTCCTTTTTAAAGCCCCAAATGAAAATTCCTCGCAATGTTAATGAATGGGAGAAATCTTGTTGGGTGAAGATGTAAAGCTTCAGAGGAACATGATTTTGCAGATAATGTTCACAAGAAATACTTAAATGCGAACGAGATCAAATCTCCTTCCTAGTGTTTCTCATACAGTGGTAGTATGGTGTTTTCTTCATCTTATGCAGTTGGGGTTCTTCTCTAGCCAGAGTTGAGCTCAGTTGAAGGCTCGAGATTTGATGTGAAACGCTTTTCTTAGTAAATGTTTTTAGCATGAATATCCACTGATACTGATGGATGCAAAGGGCCTTATTGTACGTTCCTTCTAATAATTGAGACGGATTAAAAGACTGACATGATCACAGCTGCAGAGTGAGTTAGAGTGTGTGTGTGTGTGTGTGGCGGGGGGGGGGGATGATCCTGGGCTTACTTCCACTAGAGTCTCAATAGAATCTCAGTACTGTAAATTTCATATAAAAGTTGTTTTTGGTTGGTGGTGATGGTTTAAAAACTCCAACATCTTACTTCCAAATTGTGCTTCCAAGACAGTCTTTGAGTTCAGAGGTGAGTATGGAAATATTCTGCACACACACACACACTAAAATGCTCTTTGACACCGTTTTTAAAATCGTTGATGTACAACATGTGCACACAGCTGCACGTGTACAGATCAAACCGACTGGCTTGTGAAACCTGTTTGATTCAGTCAGATATCTTAAGGCCATTCTCCAAGCAGTCTGATTTAATAGCAGAGGTATTTCATTCCCTGTGTGACGCAGTTTTGCCCTGAGAACAGAATCAGGCTCTGAGACTTCAAAGGTGGAAGTGGAAGGTGAGAGGTTGTTGTTCATAAGCATGTGTTCATTTCCCCCCCCAAAAGATGGGATGAAAGGTTTTATTGTGCTTGCAGTGGATGGTTATGAGGCTTGCAAAGACATTTCATTCTGCTCTGTATTTGTAATGGTTTAACTGCAGGAAGCACTGATGAAAAATAGTCCATCTGCAGCTTCACTAGGCTCTGCAATGATTATTTTTGTATTCAAATGAAAGTCAGCAGTGAAGGGCATTCACTCACTTCATTTGATGTAGAACAAGAGACAAATCAATTATTCATTTCGTGTTAATTGTGGACTGACACCAAATTATATTTCAGAGCGATGCATCAGAGGTTGTAGGCTGTTGATGACAGACCGCGCTTCCTGCGGAACACTGTCATTAACTTTCGGGATCCCAGGGCGCCAACGGGGCTGCATTTTCACAGCTCCGTTTCCAGCGAACGTCAATCCAATCATTGTTTTCCAGCAGAACCCTTCGGTGTCAGCCGAGCGCTCCGTCCCGCTGCGGCGCCGGGTCCGACCGCGGCCCGCTTCTGATGCCTCTGAGCACTTTCCCTGTCAAACTGAACCCGGCTCCACAAGGCTGTACCATGACACCGCGGCTACAGGAAGCAGGAGCGGGGCGGTGGGGTGGGGGTGGCTGTCAGCAGTGGTGTAACACTTTGTTTAAAGTTGCTGTCTGTCTCCTTTACTCTGACCGCAGCCTGGGCCCGGCTGCTGTCATGTGATGCATGGCCTGTTCATTGAGCTGTGTGTCTCATCTCTCACTCGTCTTCTCCCTCCGGCGGTCTGAGCATCATGATGCTCACCGCAGACAGCAGAGCGACTCCACACCCTTCTGATTACACATTGCCCATTTCATCAGCTATTGCCAACTCATTCTCAAGTAATATTGTTTTAATGCATTCTATGGAAATCGTCATAATCTGGGCAACAGGTTATATAACAGTATATACAGTCGGTTTGACTACTGTTGATAAAATGCACTTATTGTAAGTCGCTTTGGACAAAAGCGCCTGCTAAATTACATAATGTAACATAATGTAATATAACATTTAGCTAGTTAGTAACCATAAAACTGAAAATACTATTGCGCTTGGTTATATGCGTGGACATTTCTTAGGATTTACATGCAGGCTATATGCTGAATAATTTTATACTATGCCACTAGAAACAATGTGTTGCTGTCACCTTCATCCATTATTTCTCCCATGGCTCATGTGTAGCTTGACTGTAAGGCCACATCCACACTAATACGTTTTCGTTTTAAAACGCATAACTTTTGCTACGTTTACGCCTAGCGTCCGCACTACTCCGCCGTTTTCGGACCCCTAAAACGGAGACTTTTGAAAACGCCGCTGACCCCGTTTTAGTTCAAAAACTCCGGGATTGCGTTTTAGTCCGGACGGGCGGAAACGGAGACTTTTGAAAACGATGACGCAGACGCCCACGTTCGCTTCCTGATTGGGTCTTATCAGTCAGGACGTCCGCCTCGACCGCCTTATACTCGCATGTTACTTTCAGTAACGGTTCCACCTCGTCGTCGGTCCAAGCGAAGAAATCTCCGGTCGTACTTTTCGCCGTTGCTGTTCTTCCTCCGTAGTATTTTCTGTAACTAAGCAACCAACCGCTGAGTAGACAATCTGCTTCCTGTTTACACCGGCACACGCATGCCCAGTGTACGTGAATGGTCATGTGATATGCGTTTTCAGGCATGTTAGTATGGACGGAGATTATTTCTGAAACGCTCGTGTGGACGGAGATCCGTATTAGTGTGGATGTGGCCTGAGTCCTCACAGGCAGAACAGTCACAACACTGACAACAGCAGCAGCTCCTCTAACTCAAATGAGGTGAACCTGCTTAGTGGAGGCTTTCCAGTTTAAATGCTGCAAACTGGTCTGATTGGACGGATTTCAGGAATTCTTTACTGAGGGAGCCAATCAGGATCCAAGTCCAGCTGTGATGCGGAGTTAGTTGGAGTTAGTCTGAAACTGCCTGGAGAAAAGAATGGATTTTTAAATTGAACCACTCAAACAAAATCAAGTTTTGACAATGTCTTCATTAAACATCTTTGATCATATAGGTACATGAATAGAGGGGGGTTTGAATTTCTATAATATACAACCTTTAATGTCAGTGAAATGTCCTTGACACAGAGAGATCAGGCGGCCAGCGGTTGACTAGGACAGTGGTTCTCAACCTGGGGTCCGGGGACCACCAGGGGTCCATGAGGGGGTTTAGTTAACATAGTTAGAGAATGTAGAAGAATGGCTATTTTGATCATAGTTTCTCTGTTATCTCTCCACCTACAATACAGATAGACATGGGATTCTGGACAAAATCATCTCTAACAATAAAAATATTCTCAGATTTGGGTCAGAGAGGAAAAATCTCATCAAATGGGGGTCCGTGGCCCTGATGTGGACTAAATTAGGGGTCCTGGATATGAAGAAGGTTGAGAATCAGAGGACTAGGAGACTAACACTGCATTGTGAGGGTGATCAGGTTCAAACCCTGTATTATCACATGGAAAATTAGCTAACAAGGTGAAAAAGTCATTTTCTATTTCATTGTGACTAGAAAGGCCAAGCGCCTGCTGTTTTAAACTTTAAAAAATTGAAATCTGCCAGCTTTCAAAATGTTCCTCCGCTTTCTGTACATGCCAGTGTTTAGATTTTCAAAATCACAACAGGAATTACTGTTTCTAATTATATTTATCCCCTTCAATAGACGTTTGTTAGCCTCCTCTTAGGCCTCGGTTACACTTGTCTTTTCATGCGACTTCTGGAATCAGAATTTAAATATCCGATCTCGCCGGGCCAGATATGATCTCTGTGATCAGATCACAGTTCGGATTTCATGTTCCCACATACATTAAACCAATATGTAAAACAGCAGAAAATGACCTTCCTGGAATATGGCGTTCAGTGTTCATGAATGCTCCTTTTCTTTACATGTTGGTTCTTGTGTTGAGGTACAAGGCGGTCGCTCATGAGGCCGCAGAGGAGGCGCCACCGGTCGAACCATATTGTACATAACTTCACGGATTACGACTGGGTTCATAATTTCCGTATGTGAAAGTACACCTGTGCACAGCTTTACCGTCTTAGAGCTTCTTTACCATCGATTGGCAGCGAATGCGTTCTGAGATGTCTGATTACGCCCGCACTACAGTTAATTCCAATATAAATGCGAGCTAGGGCACCTCCACCTCGCCAAGTGGTTTGGCAGATTGGAAATCAATGTGACCTAATTCTGATTTGTGCACGTCCGGACCGGCCACTTAATGCAGCCCGGGGCCATAGGATGTCAGGAATCGGATACAGTAAGTCGCACTAAAAAGACGAGTGTAACCGAGGCCTTAGAGTGCCAAAACCCTTTCTAGCATTAATTGGTCCTCTTAGTAAAAGCCAAAACGGCTCTGTGGGAGTGTGTGTGTGTGTGTGTGAATCTCCATGTTTGCTTCCTTGCTTTTCACTGGGTTCACAAATATTGGTTTTGTTTCAGTTTTGTATTTGGTTTTGTATTATTTGCATTGGCTGTTGGGAGAGTTGCTCGTCTCTCTGAATGCGTCCATCTACTCTCAGTCTGGATGGATATTTAACAAGCAGAAAAACACTGATAGTGGCTTTCATGGATGCCCACCAGGGAGTGAAAATAGGACTTTTTCTCCTCTCTCATCTCTCTCCTCAGTTCCCTCTCTCTCTGTCCCCGAAGTAACGACAGACACTGTGACTCGAGGCTGTGATTGACAGGAGCGCAGAGATTGATCATAGTCGAACTCGGTGACCAGAGGCAACTCTTGTTTTGCTTTAAACTGAAACTCTCTGGGGATACGAGGACACTCCAGCTGCCCACAGATGTTTGTTGAGAGCGGGGGGGGAAAATGTGTCGGTCCTGCCAGAGCGAGAGTGAAGCTGAAACGAGGGCATCTCTTAAAGAGATAAGTATGTTTGTGTCGCCTGAGGAGGCTGAGCTCTCCTGCAGGTCGCCGTGCCGACGCCGCGGCTGGGAGAAGGAAGAGCCGGCCATCGCAGGATCAAAGGAAGGTTTCATTTCAACGGCATTAACAGATTTTCAGCTAACGCGGTCATGCTGATTTGTTCAGCTGCTGAAAACGACTGTGATCAGGAAGCGACCCCGGGCTCCAACCAGCTGTGAGCATGAATATGCAAACATATTGATCGCATGTCATCACAGCAACACATGCTAATGGAAAGAGGCAGCTCAGTGTCAGTGATTTATAAAACACACAAAGTCATAGTCCCTGTTCATAGAGAGATGCGGCGTAATTAATTAATTTAACCCTTTAAGCCCCTGCTGGTCCCAACCCAAAAACATTTATCTGCCTTTAAAAGTCCCTCATCAATCTCCAGCGTGGATGTGTTGCAAGCACAGAACTTGAATGGATAGAACGGTCTTTCCCATTCAAATCAACGTTCCTGGACGGTCGGAGCAGCAGCCATTTTTGTGTGAACCGTTGGACTAGCTTCTGTATAAACCGACTCACAGCAAGTCGATGAGCAGCAAGAACCAAAGCAGTGAAAAACTGACATTGCAGCTGAATGAAGATGTCAGTCTGCCACTAGGTGGAGCTCTTTCACCAGCTGCTGCTGTCTTTTTAAGTGGGTCAAAGGTTTTGACATCTGTACAGTTAGTGGAAGTGGTTATAGTTGAGTTACCGGTAGTCTGTCTCAGCCGATGTCCGTTAGCTTTGAAGGCAGCGAATGCTAACTTGACTTCTTCACTAAAGGTAGGCTAAGCTATGTTAGCTTATAGCATTTAAGAGGCTATATAGCCTAAGTGAAATGTACCTGTTGATGATGCTAATATGATGATTTTGATGAGAAGAGCTAGCGAGAGAAGCACAATCTTTGATAAAGCTACGTTAGCTACAGACTCATCTGCACAGATCTCAAGACAGTGTGACAGACTTAACGACCTTATGTCCAGACTTGTGTTGTCACCATAGCAGCTAACCCTTAAAATTCCATAGTCGTTTTAGTCATTTTATGCTGCAGGCTACTCGCCTGCCTGGTGTCAGCCCCTGTGAATCGCAGTCTTTAGTACTCCTCCAATTTTTTTTTTGCAAATTCGAAGAGTGCTAAACACTGCGATACACAGGGCTGACACCAGGCTAGTTCTAGCCAAATTACCAGGACAAACAGTGGAAGTTAGTGCTGTGGTTGCACCTCTTCTTTTTCACCACAACCAGGGCTACATGGAAATTAAGTAACATTGATGTTAATAGTCGCATTTTAGATTTGTAATATCACTCTTAAACATTAGTTCTGTATTTCTGACAATTCTTCATACCTCAAATAAACTGTAATAGTCACATGATACATACATACATGACCCATTCATTTTTACACACAAGTCAACCAGGATTCAAAGACATTGATACACGATACAGCTGATAAGATCCATACAGGAAACTGAACCAGATGAGTTTGAACAACCTTCTTATTTCCCAACAAGCCAGCGTGCCGTACCAGCTGCCAGGGAGACACTTCCTTGGACAGCTGTGGACACGTTTGCCTAAATCCTTCTTCTCTTTCGTTTTTCAGATGTTGGGCCTTCCTTGGTGAGCTCTTTGTTGCCCTGAAACATGTCAACAAGTATTTACAATGTGCACTATTTGCTTTATCTTTTTAATGACTTTTATGCTTTGCAATCAATGTTTCATACTCGTTCAGATCTCTTCATGAGTATCAACGGTCCCAGCACAGGTATGAACGTGAGCTCTGTGGCATTTCACTGCGTCAGACCTCAGCCTTGTATAACAGTGTGGCTTTAGATAAGGTGTAATTTCAAACTTTTCATTGTCATCGAAAACGCTTCCCACCCCCCACGTCTGCTCAGCTGTAATGCCTCTGTGGTTGTGAATACTCCGGAGGCACCTGCAGAATGCGTGCCTGCTGACATTTCTCTATATACATGTAAATATCTGAAAATAAAGACAGGAACACATTTAAATGTTAATGCACCCGGCCGTTCCGCCATTTCACTCATCTGCCACAAACATTCCTATGTGCTGGTGTGTGTGTGTGTGTGTGTGTGTGTGTGTGTGTGTTCGCTCAGGGACGGTGGCTGCCGCACAAAAAAAGGGGACGCAGGTACATTTAAAAAAAACAATAATGCATTTAATTGAAAACCTGTTTCCCCAACTGCGTAAGGCTGAAACTGATACAAATGAATGCATTTCTTTATTTTTCTGTCACCGGCTGTCACTCAGGTTGGAAATATCTGTGCCGCTGTTGGATTGAAACCCAGAGAGGATTGTCATGTGGAGAAACAGATCCAGGGCCAGGCCAGAGGCTGCTGTTTATCTGAATGTGAGTCATAAAGTTAAGTGGAAAACGGTTAAAATTGGAAACAGTTCATAATAATTAGGAACAGTTAATGCCTTTGGCTGAAGTTCTGCTCGTCTAATGAGAGCAGCATGCCTCACGTTTGTATCCAGCTCGGCGCCAGCGTAGGTGTTCAAAAACCGCAAGGGAACGCACAAATGAATAGCGTGCGTTTGTTTATTTCACCTCAGGAAAATGCAAGTAAATTAGGCCGGTATTCAATAGATTGTGTTCTGCCGCGATTCTGGCTTCTTTTATTTTCATAAAGCTCATGTCTTTGGGCAAATCGAAGCGAAGAGTGCACATTCTGATACCGTGGAAAATGTTTTCAGTGAGGCAGCGACACCTCTCCGCTCTGAAAACCATGTCATGCCGGATGCATTTTTATGGCGAGATCTGTCAAAGAATGTTTTCCCCCCTCAGATTTTCATATTCATGCGGCGCTCATGAATACATCATGACTTTTCTCCGCATCGCCGGTGGAGGCAGACAGGTGACGGAGCAGTCGGGAGGCTTCAGGTACACTGTTTGCTGTCGGTACAGAAGAGCACTCTCTGCTAAGTGCTGCGAGTAAATCCGCCGAAAATCTCCAGAATCTGTGCTGTTAATTGAAGCCGTATGGAAGCAGATTAAAGCGCAGATCATAAGTCTCTAATTTCCTCTCCTCTGCAGCCCGTCCCGCTCATCCCAGGCGTGCTAAGACGGCAGGCTCGTCATCGAACGGCAAGACGAACTTCTTTTCACGAGCCGTCGGAGAGAGAGAGAGAGAGAGGGAACTTGTCAGATTAAATATGCAACAGGCTGCACATGCTGGAGGCACGCAGCTACCAAAAATGTTGCAGAGGAAGTTCTAATCTGTTCAAAATTTCTCCTCCGTCTGGAGTGAAAACTTTGGTCGTGTGAATTTGTATATGCCAGCGAGAGCCCGTCAAACTTTCCCCCGCTCACAACTCAAAGGATTCTTGTGATGGTTGGTAGTCAGTCGACGGCTCAGTGATATGGAGGCTGGGACGGTTTCCATCTGCTTCAATTTCCATCTGCTTCAGTCAAATGATCAAACAACACCGCAAAAGAAATGTCCATCCACAAGTCAGTCAGTCCCATCCCGTCTTAAAATCTTGTTTTTTCTTTAAATGTGTGATAAATTCTGTCAGTGGGTTGAGAGATTCCACTTGTTTCCAATGCAGTTTCACTTGCTTCAAGAAATTTCAAGAAACAAGTGTCAACATCTTAAAACAAGGCAGAATAAAGCAGATCACTCCCCTAGTATCAGGAAAATGACACTTGATTCAAGAAAATTCTTACAAGTCGGTTTGTGTTAGAAACAAACAGGATTTTTTTCACTTTTTTCACAAATATGATTTTAAGACTCAATACTAGAGAAAATGATTTTTTAAGATGGACAGTGCAAAAAAATGTGGTGATATGAATTGTACTATTTCAATGAATGAAAAACAACACAACTTTCTTGAATTAAGTGTCATTTTCCTGACAGTAGAAGAGTGATCTGCCTACTGACTTGTTCTAGAAAATCCCTGAAACAAGTGAAACTGCATTGGAAACAAGTGGAATCATCTCATCCCAACTGGCAGAATCTGTCACTCGTTTTCAGAACAAAAAAAAGACATTTTCAGCCCGACTGTGAGACTGAATGACGTTGTGATGTGGACGGTGTTGCGGTGTGTTGTGTGTGTCGTGCTGTTTGTATCGGAGGAGAGCAGCTGTATCAGTCAGCGTCGTCATGGGAGATTTGGATGCTGAAGAGATGCGAGCCTCGGTCAGACCCAGACCGACATTAACCTTCCCCGCTGTCCCCTCGCCTTCTCAGAGGTACGTCCGTGATGGATGACCTCTCTCTCTCTCTCTCTCTCTCCTCACACACACACACACACACACACGGCTTGTGCCCATTAAGAACATATCCTTATAAACGGATTAGGAGGCTGGTAATGGAAACTCAGGGAACTTGGTCCCATAATCTCCTGCCTGATACCTTTTGCTCTGATCAATCTTTGTTTGGATGCCTGGGAGGTAGAGTCATCCGAAATGTCATTGGTTGGGGGGTTTGGTTGGGGGGTTGGGAGGAGGAGGAGGAGGGGGGGGGGGTTAGGAAATTTCGGCAGGTTTGAGCAGGGGGTATTCAATGTCGGATGTCGGATTCATTTGTCTAAGCTGTTGGGTGCAGATCCATATTGTGCCTCGGCCGGCAGTGAGCAGCCATTAGTTATTATCTGTGAAGGGTGCTGCATCTATGATTTATTCGGCGCTGCAGCAGAGATTGCGCTGGTGCATTATACCATCATTATAGCTTCAAGCGTGACCCAAATTTTTTCTCTGCCCCTCTTACTCGCCCTCCTCCTCCTCCTCCTCCTCCTCTTCTTCCACCGCAGCCTCCAAATCCAGATGGAGGAGTGCGGACCGTTACAGTGTGACCGCGGCTTATTTGATCAGCTTCAGCCACCGTGAGATCGTCTGACAGACAGACAGAGAGAGAGAGAGAGAGAGAGAGAGAGTAAAATAGTAAAGGGAGGAAGCAAGGAGGGAAGGAAGCAAGGGGAAAGGGGGGGAGAGAGGAGGGAAGAAAGGATATTTGGTAACAGTTTCTATATGGAGAGGCATGGCGGAGGTTGGACTTCCTTCCATGCACCTTTTGCAAAGAACAACGACATCGTAACAAATACAGAAACAGCATTTGTCGTTATTCAAAACATCTTAAGGATCCACTCAGCGTCTATAAGAGAACTACCTGGATGACATCACTGATTAAAGGGCCTGTTCTCCGGTTTCCAGGTTCAACCAGAAATCTTTGAGTGATTCAGCAGATATTTGTCAGAGGGCAGGAAGGATGCTAGCATGGCTGATACTATGGCTTTTATTCTTTTAAGCAGCGCCCATATGACGCACAACTTTGAAAAATGTAAGTACTGATCTGGGTTCACTGGTCAGGTCACACAGTTCCTCTAGGAATTAAAGGGCTCCGATTATAGGAATTCAAATTTTCCTCGATTTCTATACATATATGATCAAATATGTTTAACGAAGACATTTCTAAAATTTGATTTTGTTTGAGCACTTAAATTTAAATTTATTGCATTTTCAAAAATCTATCCTTTTTTTCCTCCACACAGTTTCAGACTAACTCCAGGAAACGCATCACAGCTGGACTTGGTCCTGATTGGCTCTTCAGGTTTACCTCATTTGAAGTAGTCGGCCAATCAGGGTCCAGTATTATGAGGACTTAAATGAATTCAGTAAGTACACTTTTAACTAAACTACTTTTCTTCTGCAAAACATCACGCAGAACATTATTCTGATCCTGAGCCAGAGGAGATTGGACAACTAAATCATGAAAACTAATATGGGACAGTTCATTTTTCTCAGATCAGCGCTCATATGCTAAGATGCTGCAAACAGACGCTTATATCTGCATTTGTACAACAGTCAATAACAGTCCATTGATATTTCACTAGTATTGATATGGATATACATATGGATGTCATGTCACTGGAGGGAAGCATGCAGTCCAGTCCTGTCTGACATTTACACACATACACACACACACACACACACACACACACATCACACACACACACACATCCACACACACACACTTCACACACACACACATCCAGACACACACTTCACACACGCATCCAGACACACACTTCACACACACACACATCCAGACACACACTTCACACACACACATCCAGACACACACTTCACACACACATCCAGACACACACTTCACACACATCCAGACATACATCCAGACACACATCCAGACACACACTTCACACACACATCCAGACACATACTTCACACACACACATCAAGACACACACTTCACACACACACATCAAGACACACACTTAGATAGATAGATAGATACTTTTATTAATCCCGGAGGAAATTTAGGCAGCCAGTAGCTTAAGTACGCCACACAATTAAATACACACAATAAAAATGTAACAATACACACAATAAAAATTGACCTGTATAAAGTAACTGCACTGTACATAAACATAAGATACTAAAAACTTTAAACTACTTTAAACTACAAGGTCCTGTACATATGGAGATTGTTCATGCAGTAGATAAATAAATAATTCCACAATGCAAAAAATGATTGTGCAATGACAGTAAATAAAGTGACTTAAAGTGCATAGTAAGCAGGGCTAAAAACACCAGTGAAATAAAGCAAAAGCACAGAGCAGAGACATAGAGCAGAGCATCAGGCCCAGTACTCAACTCCCCCCCACCCCCCCACCCCCCAAACCCCTGACCCCCCCTTCCACACACACACACACACACACACACACACACCATCACAGCACCTGACCACATCCCAACACATCCCATGATGCCATGCCAGGACACGCTGCATCACATCGTCACATCACCTCATGTTACACAGCACCACAGGCCAGTGGTCATGTTTATCTGACCTCCTGACATGGTCTCACACACACAGACGCACACACACACACACACACACACAGACACACACGGCTGGACTCCCCGTCCTTGACCAATCCCTGACCCTTGCTGTCTCAGTCTGCTTGCCGTCTCTTTCACAGCAGACTGACCTGGGAAATTAGCAGGTTGGCTGTCAGTGTGGAGGGATCGACCAGATGAGCCGACCAAACTGCTGCCCTCGTTGTGAAGGTTCACTCCTTAAAGTGGTAGTCTACAACATCCCTGTTTTTTTTATTTAAAGTTGAGATGAAACGGCATTTCGAGAGTATCTAACTTCCGTATCGTGACGTATTTCCGAGCGAAACAGGAAAGACAGGCGGGACATAACGTTGGGAGGAATTTGATTTGAACGTTGAAAAGTGGGCGTGTCATAACACCCGAAGACACACCGAAGTACCATGCTGTTGCTAGCTAGCTAACTAATGAATCTTAGCTCTGTGCGCTAAAAGTTGAAGATTGATTGATGGGTGGATGTCATGATATTATTGGTTGAAATTGGTTATGGGCATGTTTACGTAAGCACACGGCATATTTTGTTTTACAGGAAGAAAACATGATTGAATTTTGATATAAGAATACAAAGAAAATGATTTTTTGTATTTTTTTGTTAAATAGGTGCACAATATGACCGGGGATGTGATCTAAAAGGGTTAAAAAGGCATTTTTCATTTCATCTCGACTTTAAGCACATTTTATACTTTAATGAAAATAGAGTCTCTGCATGTAAACTGATGCTATTTGGCACGTATTTGGGGTTGAAAAGTGTCTCTGCGTAAGTGTTGCGTTCCAGCCCAAAAATGTCGAGTTTACGCGGAGTCGCTCACTCTGATTGGTTGATCATAGGGACGATCGTGACGTGTTGTTAGGGCGCCGCCCACTTCTGTCAACAGCAGACTGCGGTCAAGCTGGAGAGGCTCACAATATAAACATTTATACATCCCATTCCTCCAGCTGCATCGCTATAGTTCATGTTTGTTTTTACCGGTGACTGTTGTCACGTCTGCTTCCTGTTCCTCTCTTCTTTCTATGTTTCGATTTGGCACAGTATGATTTGTTTTTTTAAACACTGCCACCCTGTGTTCTGGATTTCAACAACATGCTACACACACATCAACACAGAAGTATAAAAACTTAACTGTAAGCACTGCCGCGTTCTTTACATTCACGCTTTACATTACGTTTACATTCGTTTATGTAATGCTCTTTAGTCTCACCCTCATCACTGTGGTGTTTCTGCTCTTCCCACAGATCACCTGTCAATCAAACTGTGGGCGGAGCTTGGAGTTTCTGTTGATGCAGTTTGAGTTTCTCTCTTCTTTGTCTGTTCAGTCATGGTGGCTATCACTGCTCATGCTAACTACCCAGTTCTTCTTCTTCTGTTTATTACAAACAAACCCGGAAGCGTAAAACGCATCACTTCCTGTGCAGCAGAGGAGCTTTCATTAACTGGATATAGGTTGAATCACTGTTGTGTTTTATCAATTAGTGCTAGAAAGTAGCAAAACACAGTAGAAAAAACATTTATCTTTATGTAAATGTGACACATCTCTAACCTGTTGCTCGGTGTCTGGTGACTGTAAGGTGTAAGGTGACAGGACAGAGGACATTCCTGTGTGGGACGGGCTGTGATCGGCGTCCTGTCACACTCCCAGGCTGTGTGAATGTGAAACGGTTTTACACACCGCACCTCATTCTGGATTCCTTCCCCTGGCTCTAATGCTTTCATTCATCGGAGTGTTCAGGCGCTGAGCAGCTAAAGCAGCGAAGTCAAATTCATTTTTGCTTTCTGTGTGTCTCTCCCGGCCTATTCTTAGATCCTGTTTAAAATCCTGCGGGGGACGCCCAGCCCCTCTCTCTGCTTCTTTAAGCCGGCCTCCCATCCTGATGAATCACGGCTTCACAGTGAGGATCAGCTTTGTGAGTCACTCACGTTGCTAATCAGACCTCCATGGGGGGCCTGCACTTCTCACAAGCCATTGTAAGAAACTGCACACCACGTTTTTTCGCCGAACAAAAGGAGGGATTCAAAAAGAAATGTCTAGTCTGGTTGAAGTATCTTATTTTCAGATAATGTATCTATTTTCCTAAAGGTATCAAGGGCTTAGATTTGGGTGTTTTTTTTTCTTCCTGCAAGCAGAAATCTCCAAAGGACACAGAATGAAAAGGGAAAATGTTTGAAGATTTTTCTCAGAAATGGCCATTGTGAGAACGTAAAAGGACATGACAGCTCTCTTGTGGGCACATTGTTATTTCTGCTGACCAAATAGTTGGCTAATAACTTTCCAGAATTGCAGAGTGTAAAGTCGAGTCTCTTTTGTTCAATTTGGAGGTGAGGGAGAGGAGCGTATCTGCCCTTCGCTCTGGGTGGAGAATACAGAGCAGGGTGTTGTGAGTCAGCGAGGGACGCAGGTAACTTTTTAGTGGCCAGAGAAAGGCAGAAAGAAAGAGAGAGAGAAAGAGAGGGAGCAGCAGCCTTCCCCCGGCCAGGCAGCTGCAACATTAAAGTGAATGATGACTTTAAGCAGTATATTTGATGCCATCTGTGCTGCAATGCTGAGCTTGGCGGAGAGATGTGCTCGGGCGCAGCTGCCCGGACTGTCAATGAGCCGCTCGCCGGGCGCTCCGCTTCGCACGCCGGGCCTTCAAACAACATCTGAAGTGCTGGGAGGGAGAAGGAGGAACTGCGCAGGGAAAACAGTTATTTACCACTCACTCCCATGTAATCTACAAAATAATACATTCGCCCGCTGTTGTTACTTCCGTGCATGGCGCCCGTATGTCAGCGTGTGACGGCATGTTGCTCTCCGCTGAGCATTCATCGTTATTTTTTGATGCTGAATCAGGGTTCAGCGTTAAAAAAAACAACAAAAAAAACAAACAAAAATAAGTGATTGATTGTGAATAGATTTGAAATGTAAGATTTCTAACAACTGCAGTATAAATTGGCCCTTGTTGCACTTACAGTATTATTCACCTGAGCTGCCTCATGTCCCGCCATCATCACATTATATATTAAACATAACCAGCTAACAAGGTCATTAAGGTGCAGTATTAATATGAACTCTGTGTCTTAAAGCATTAAGGAGTTATAGTATTTTTTTTGGTAATGTTTTTCGTCATTAATATTCAAATTTATGCAGCAAGGTGCTCAAAAATCTAATCAGATCATCTTCTCTATAGGGGGAACCTGAGGTGTTAGCATGAAGGTATTGTTATTGACTTATTGTGCTCACAATAATGTTGTTTACAGACAGACAGACAGAGAGACAGACAGAGAGAGGGACAGACAGACAGAGGGACAGACAGACAGACAGACAGACAGAGGGACAGACAGACAGACAGGCAGACAGACTGATAGGCGTCACCATGACAACGCATGGTATAAAACCAGAGTGTAAAGTCATGAGGCTGCAAGTCTTCATTCATCTGTCTCATTAAAATATGAATACCTGATGATGGCTGTCAGCTTCCTGCTTTGCCAACACACACACACACACACACAAGCTGCTGCTGGCTCTGGTTGTGGACATCCAGTGTGTGTTTGCAGTAATTACTGGTGTGACGAGGCAGTTTGACGCTCCGCTGGACGGCGTGTTAAACCGCTGGTGTGTTTGAAAACGACTTAACGGCCGGTGAGAAATTGTGAGATCACAACCTTTTTGTTTGTGGTTTTTTGTCGTTTTGTTTGTGATCTTTTGTCTTTTTGTTTGTGGTCTTTTCAGAATCAGAATCAAACAAAAAGTGTGTGACAAGAGGAACTCTAAAAGTAATAAATAAGCATAATAAATAAAACATAAGTTTACACTGTCTTTTTATTTGTGGTGTTTTGTCTTTCTGTTTGTCAGTCACTTGACAGAACCACTGGCCCAAGTCAACATCATTCCTTACTGTTGAATCCTGCTGCATTATGATAATTTAACTCTAAACTACTGGAGCATGCAGGATCAAAACAAATAAGATATTTTAGAGTAAGTGTGAGACTAGCAGGTCAGGAAGGTTCAGTCTTCTAATGGGAGGAATAACAGCTGTACTGGCCTTGTATATTAGCACAGTAAATAGCTGTAGAATTGTTATTCATGGCCTTGCTATTTGAATATGAATAGTTGTGGCACAGCGGTACATGCGGTACTCGAGAAATAAGCACTTGCTATTAACTGTGGGAGTGATTGTCCAGCGGCTGGGCGTCCGTTCTCACACCAGCACACAGATACAGACACTGGAAGCACAACTGCATTTTAAGTGTCATTTTTTGTGTCATTTTATGTGTAAATTAACCCCCTTTTTCTTGAAGTGAGTGAACCTTC
Organism: Centroberyx gerrardi; assembly: GCF_048128805.1. Lineage (NCBI taxonomy): Eukaryota > Metazoa > Chordata > Actinopteri > Beryciformes > Berycidae > Centroberyx > Centroberyx gerrardi. The sequence continues at coordinate 1,582,747 of NC_135997.1, forward strand.
AAAGAAAAAATAACCACAATGTGAATACAGAGGAGGAGATTTTAATTTCTCCCCTTTAAGTTTCTCCTGTTCAATTTCTCCATCCACTTCCATAGTGAAATAAATGAAACGAGAGAGAGAGAGAGAGAACTGAAAGAGAACTGACTTCTGTATTTCCCACAGAAGTGCAGTGACAGGAGGGGATGATTGAGTTCATATTTGACCATTTTTGGATGTTTCATTTTAATTCCCTATACTTGGCTTTTTACCATATTTATCTTCATGTGAGTAGAGTTGCATAATATAAATATTTGATAAATATAGCTTATATTTTTGCATGTGTTTATATGTTTATATTCCATGAGTTAAATGTGGGGTTTAAGCGGAGACTAAACGGTAGCGGCGGGCTGAAGCTGCTTTACACAGGCAGGTAATTGGTGAAGCACTGCCGCCAGATAGTGGCTGCTGTGACTAGTTGTAGCCAAAAATAGACCTGTACCTGTTTAGATTGTGCAGATGAACAGGCCTAATCAAGGAGGCTATTATTTAGACCTATTCTTGGCTCTGTGCAATCAGTGTTATCACACTATAAGATTAATTATGGTGTGGGCCGTGACTTTCTTCTTAGTATGTTGGTGTAAAAATGCTTTTAAATTGACCGTGTCACACAGCGTGTCGGGAACAGTCTGTGCTTGCTGGGTTCAAGACAGCTGGGGAGTTTAAACTTTAACAATGCAACATATTTTATATATAATTATATATGTTTTGCATGTAAAACCTTATTCTGCAAAGTAACTATTAACTCCAGCCGTCAGATAAATGTAGTGGAGGAAAAAGTACAAGATTTCCCTCTGAAATGTAGTGGAGGAAAAGTAGAAAGTCTCACAGAATGGAAATACTCAAGTAAAGTGCCAGTACCTCAAAATTGTACTTAAGTACTTGAGTAAATGTACTTAGTTACTTTCCACCTCTGCTCATACTAGCTGCAGGTCGCAGCTAAAAGAGAGTCTGAGCACACCTGGGCTTTCAGAAGGATAACGACATGCGTTATTGGTTGTGGAGCGTTACGTTACAACCAGTGCTTTGTGCCTAGATCACACACACACACACACACACACACACACAAACATAGCATTCACTGACCCTAACATTAATGAGTGACACGTCATCCTCCACGAATGATGCAGGAACCCACTGGGCCAATCAGTAACCAGATGCATCATCCCTCCAAGTTTCATTAAAGGTCCCATACGGTGTAAAGCAGGACTCCCCTTGCCTCTGTGATGATAAAGGAGTTGGATGGTCTATCTAAACATGGTGAAAGTATCAAAACGCACGGTCGCCAACTAAATCCACACAATCCATATTAGAAAAGCGAGCCTCTAAACGAGCCGTTTGGACTTCCGTCACTTTGTGGCGTCACAAAGGTTCGCTCATTATCATTTCTGTAAGAAATAATAGACTAACAAAGTGTTTTTTTCAAAGCGGCTGAGCGGTTGTCATTGTTTATTACTGGAGAGTTTTCCCTACCTGTAGCCGCCGGGCCGCGGTGTCCCACCATTTCACTCTTGAATCGGTTAGCCAATCAGAACAGAGGGTCGTTAATATTAATGAGCCTTAAAGACACAGAAACAGCCTGTTCTTGGTAAGGCTCAGAGAGATTGTAGAGATGGATTGAGAGTGTTTTTGGTACATGACACCACACAAACAGCTTTGAATGGACCTCAAGACAGAAAATAAAACTGATTGGTAATAAATCAGATTGGTGATGTATCAGTTATGGCCTTTCAAAGTTAGAAAAATTGACCTCCATTAGGCCAATTAGTGTAACTTTAGTCCTTTCTGTGTGGACTGAAGACTCTAAATTCCCCATAGGAGAGTGTGTTGTGTGTAGTATGGTATATGATGTAGTATGTATTATGTATGTATGTATGGTGTAGTATGGTATATAACATGTATGGTATGTAAAGCCCTTTGAGACTTGACTGTGATAAATGGCTTTATAAATAAACAAGACTAGACTAAAACTGGATTATGTGCAAGTATGCAAATGCATATACACACAGACACAGACACACACACTTTGGAGCCATTGTTTCCTGTTGGCTGGTTCTGTGATTAGTTGCAGGTGTGTGGGTGAAAAGCATTAGCGTGTGCAGGCTGTCTCCACCTGGCTGTGTAATGACTGCTTAGGCAAACGCCGAGCCACATCTGACTGTGAGACATGACACTCCGACATGAGGTGTGATAGCTGACATAGAACTGGATTACTTCGCTAACTGAGAGGAGAACTGACTTGTCTACGTTCGCCAGCGCGTGGTGAAAAAATCCTTCAATTTTGATTGTGTTGATGGAGAATACAGGCGATGGAGAATACAGGCGATGGAGAATACAGGCGATGTTACGGCGACGTCAGACGTCACGGCGACGTATCAGAGGTGCGCTCAATGTGCGTGGTGGCGTGGCGGCAACAGAGGTGAGAAATTGATATTTTTTACTTTGCGCCCGGATAACGTACGTGTGGATTAGAACATGGATAATGTGCACGTCTGGATAAGCAGATGGATAACGTCCGTCTCGCCTCCGTTAGCATAGCATAGCATAGCATTATATTAGCCTATTAGCTAACAGCTAACATCGTATGCGGACTCCCATTCTGCCCCAAGTAAGGGTTTAAGATGGTAATGAGCATAACGAAGCCTGGAGGAAGCATTACAAGTCCGTCTCCCTAGGTCTAGGACTGTGATCATGGAAGGCTTTAGTATAACACCCCTGCATGTCGGCAAACAGCTAATTAGGTCTTTACTGCAAAGTTATTATTTCCAGTATTTTTCTTGATGAACTAGATATGTACAGTAGAAAGTGAGCAGAGACATTTGGGGAGTGGGGGATTCACTTCATTTATGGTCAGATTGCTTGTAGTTGCTGTTGTGGTTAATATTTTCTACTAACACTGTAACCTAGTTTAGGTTATGCAGTGTTAACATTATTTCATTTATGATATTTTGTTGGTGGCCTTGAGTGTGTTAGAATGGGGCATTAGTGTTGTTCGTTGACATTTGTTACCTCTATTAATGCCATGGACATTTTGTGGGTCGAGAAACTTCATCACTCAGCCTGGCCAATTCAGAGCTACAGCCTTAGCCTGTTTATCCCCTTTCCATGTAAGCTAGCATGGCATACAAATGTATTGTGACCTCTGCTATCAGTATACTTCTATCTTCACTCTCTACTATTAAAACTAAGCCTGTTAATGAAAGACTCACTGTTGGCAAGCCATAGAGGTGTAACATTATTTCTATTAGTCTAACAAAACTATATTTACATGGAGGCTAGCTTGCTATAACCAAAGCAACCGTGTAGCTGTAACATTGCTGGGTTATTTGGTGATAACTGGCAAAATAAAGTTACTGCAGACGACACGTAGCTTCTCCCGTGGCTCCTCACGGCCATTCTCTGACGAGAGGGGTGGCGACGAGAGAGTCACGCTTCTTCTCTAACGTCATTGGTCACGGCGTCAGTTCACGGCGAGGTAAGCGACAATCGACACGATTGGCTGCTTAGTTAGCAAAGTGTTGTCAGCTATCACACCCCGTACTCCGACACTCTAGCCTGGTTCCCGACTCCTGAATCTCGACCCGCCCACTCTTCAGATTTGTCGAGTGATTCAGAGAGTCTGGTGTTGCTCTATAGAGCTCAACAGTGGCCGCCCACTTTTGAACGCTCGGGTTCCAGGAAGTGAATTTCCCATTCATTCCTCCATTGACGTTTCAGAAAATCCTTATATAAAGAGTTTTAAGCCTGTAACCAAGCCAACCAACTACGAGATGAATCGTGACCATAAAACATTTGATTCGGAGCAAAAAAAATTTGAAAACAGAAAAAAAGGCAAAAAAAAAAGTGAGGCAATTTTTTTTGCCTTTTTTTCCGTTTTCCAAATTTTTTTTTGCTCCGTTCAAAAGTGGGCGGTCACTGTTGAGCTCTATTCAACGGCAATTTCTCGATCGGAAAAACGATCGGACCAATCAGCACCTTTGTGGGTGGGACTAAAGTTTGAACCGTTCGTGCAACGGATCTGGTCTTTACAAAGACGATATTTTTGTCAAAAACGACCGACATTCTTGGTAAAGTTAGTAAATAACGTTATGCCCAGCATCAGTGTAACTGAAAATAACGTCAGAGCGGCCGGATACGTCAGTCACTAGTGATTGGTTCAAGGAAAATCAAACCCCCCACACAGAAAACGGCTAACAAGGAGGAAATGTCAGACTGAATAATGAAGTGGTAACGAAATGGCCATTCAGTCTGAATCTCAGGCTACCGACACTCGTTTCCGGCCTCAAGTCTTTCTTTCCCCCGCTCTGTCTGACTGCTGTACGCTTTCTGTTTGGCTGTCTCTGTCATGTTCCTCCACCTTCATGTCACTGCCTGTCTGTCCAGTCCTGTTCCTGTCTGCCTGTCTGCTGGGGAGCAGAGCGGGGAGCCTGAGCCCAGACAAAACTGACTGTTTGATTCCATAGTATGACAATAACTATAATATGCAGTATTACATCAATTTGTTTCAGGACAGTAGAAAATATGACAAGCTTACACTGCAAAAAATGACAAGCTGTCCAGGGATTTCAACTTGTTTCCAGACCTATCAAGCTTATTTTCCGTCAAATTATCTCACTGCACTGGCAGAGAATCTTGCTGGTTTCAATAAAATTCACTTGATACATGACAATATGGCTTCTTTCAAGAAATTCAAAAGAAGGGAGAAGCCGCACACTCGTAACTCCGATGCAAAAGTTTAAATTTAATCGATGTTTCGGCACCATAATGCCTTCTTCAGGATCTTATGTGCCGAAACGTCGATTAAGTTTAAAGGTCCCATATGGTGTAAAACAGGACTCCCCTTGCCTCTGTGATGATAAAGGAGTTGGATGGTCTATCTAAACATGGTGAAAGTATCAAAACGCACGGTCGCCAACTAAATCCACACAATCCATATTAGAAAAGCGAGCCTCTAAACGAGCCGTTTGGACTTCCGTCACTTTGTGGCGTCACAAAGGTTCGCTCATTATCATTTTTGTAAGAAATAATAGACTAACAAAGGGCGACGACCCGGGTTCAATTCCCAACTCATGACAATAAGTTTTCTACTGGGAGTCAAGTTTTCATTTTCAGAGAAAATTTTTGTTCTTTAACCATGACCAAAACCTTAACAATAACCTTAACTTAAGTTGTTTTAGGTGTGTAAACCTTTATCTAACCTTTTCACAAGACAAACAGCTGAGAACGGCGTGTCCAATTCCTGCTCCTGTCTTCTGTGGTGGAGGAACATAAAACTCATGGTGTTGGTGCTCATTTCACAAAATTTCATAGGATTGCGTTGCATTTTTCCCTTTCCAGTCGCCACATTCAAGCTGCAGATCCACACTGGATTCAGAGTGACACCAACAGGATGAGTTCTGAGGGAGGAAGTTCCCAAACAGCTGAAGCCTGTTTCGACCAGTCAGGATGTTTCCACAAGTCACTTCTAGTTGCTCTGGATCGGTCAGACTGGTCAGATTGTTTCTGGTGAATGTCGGTCCTGTCTGCTGCTGACGTGGCCGCTGCTCAGACTTTAACATGACTTCAATAGATTGGCGAGTTATTTCCAGCAGGTCTGTTCCATTACTTTTATTTCTTGATTCTTTTTAATTATTTGGATGTGTTCATGAAATATGATAATGTTTTTTGTGACTGATGCTTAGTCAGTTAGTGTCATTTTGTAAAGCTGGTTTGTTTTCCACAAACCACATTAGTATTCAATATGGCCAATTTGGCCACAGTGTAATTGCTTTTTCTATCTTTTAGTATGTGATTTATACAGTGTGTAAAGTGACTGATATTCAGCTCAGTCGTTAATAGATAACACCATTCACTTCAGTACAGACTGCTTAATGCATGTTTCAGTTAAGGCACCAATGTAAAGATTTTTTCCCCACTCTTTGGTTGTGCTTATGGATATTATTAAGTTATTATTTTTAGTAGATATGTACTTTGTATTGATAGATGTTATACGATTCCAGTAAGTAAACTCTCATGTCATTTAAAGGATTAGTTCACCCCAAAATAAGAATTCAGTTATTATCTCCTCACCACCATCTCAGCACTTCTCCCATCTTTCTGCAGCTCCAAAAAAAGTATAAACTGTCAATGAAATTTCTCCAAACAGCTCATGCAGCATAAAAGTGTTTTGTAGCCGAACAGTTGGACTGTGGCTCCAAAAGTCCAATATTTACCTCATTAACTCCATATTTCCCTCGCTGACGACGCTCTGGCTGTCCACAGCTCAAGCACAGTGTTCTGCAGAGCGCTGCAAGGTGCAGCGTGAGACCGGAGTATTGACAGTGAGGAAAATATGGGACATAATGAGGTAAATATTGGACTTTTGGACCCACTGTGCAACAGTTTGGCTACAAAACACTTGGATTCTGCTGCAGAAGCAACCTGCTCCTCCCTGGACTTCAGCGTCCTGCTGACAGCATCTGCCACGGCTGCAGCAGCACTTCACCAAAAAACGCGCTCAACCCTCAGTTACTTATGTGGGTGCTGAATCCTCAAAAATGTGTAACGAAATACTCCAGGACAGCACTCCAATTAATTAATTTATATGTATTGCCGCACTGGAGTATTTCGTTACAACAGCAGCACTTCCATTCAAACCTCTGTGGTCAACAGAGCTTAGAAATCCATCAAAATACCCGACTCACTGGGCCTCCAACAGTTGTTATTCCTTTATAATAACAAACATGATAATAATAATAATAACCTTTACTTATATAGCACTTTTCAAAACAAAGTTACCAAGTGCTTCACAATTAAGAGAGATAAAAGAGAAACGACAGATCAATAATACAGAAACATCAGTGAGTTAAAAGTAAGAACATCGAAGTAAATAATAAAAATAACAATAATAAACAAAAGCTAAGATAAATACATCCACATATAATAATATAACAGATAAGGCAACAAGCATGAAAAATTAATAAAAGGTTATAAAAAAAGTCTAGTCTAGTTCTGCTGCTCACAGATTAAGTTAATTTCTTTCTTTATGTTTATTAAACCTTTCAGTTTGAACAAGTACAACACCGAAATCCGTTCAGAGGAAACTTATGCCGATTTAACCAATTTACAATTTAATCAACATAAAGAAAGTGATTCACTTAATGTTTATGTGCTAGAAGTGTGATTTTCAGACTGTTCAATGGCAGTGAATGGATCGTTGAAATTCAGTACGGATCTAATTTCAGCAATGTTCCTTAAGTGGAAAAAGGTGGACAAGCCTTTCAGTATGTTGCTTTTAGCAGCCGTCGTCAAAAGCTCTCCTGAATGTTTTTTTATTCTTTTTTCTGAATAATGCTAACCGCTTGTCTACTTCACATCACTTTACTCTCCTAGTCTCTTACCATTTCCTTAATGCTCATTCCTAAGAATAGGCCTGTCAGGAGAACAAGCCCGCATCGACTCATGCACGCAGTTCAAGGCATCTGGGATAATTATGACAGCTGGCAGCTGTGATAGTGATGGCAGTTAACTGGAAGGCAGTCGTTTCCCTGCTGAACTCTGGTTTCATCCTGATCTCAGACAGAAGAGGGGCGTCTCCTCCACCTGTGGAGACGGTCCTGTGTTTTGGCTGCGGGCCGCGGCTCCTCGGCTCTTCAGCTCTTCTCTCCGTCATCCTCCTCTTCCTCTTCCTCTTCCTCTTCCATGAGTGAGGAAGTCAGGAGGTTTCTTAGGAAGCAGTCGGATCATTTGTTTGTGGTCTGGATGTTTTACCACAGGCAGTGATGGAAAAAGTCCTCAAATCATTTACGCAATTAAAAGTAGCAATACCATAATGGAAAAATACTCCAGTAAAAGTAAAAGTTCTGCATTCAAAAGTTTACTTAAGTAAAATTATAGAAGTATTAGCAGTAAAATGTACTGTGTTAAATTAGTGAAGCATTAAACCTGTAAGAAGCATTTTAATGTTGTCGGTCTAACTGCTCCAGATACTGTTGGGGAGTTTAAACTCTAACAATGCAACATATTTTATGAGCTCATCGTATGTTTTGCATGTAAAACCTTATTCTGCAAAGTAACTAGTAACTCCAGCCGGCAGATAAATGCAGTGGAGGAAAAGTAGAAAGTCTCACAAGATGGAAATACTCAAGTAAAGTGCCAGAACCTCAAAACTGTATTAGTACAGTTGTTATGACCCTGGGTCATAATTTGTATTTGAGTGTGTATTTGTGTTGTTTATCCCTCCCTGCCTGAGGGTGGTGGTGTTCACCCCGTTTGTGTGTTCTCCCCAGTTTGTTGAGTTGCAGGTGGCGGCTGGTGATTGGACGGGAGACTGATGGCGCCTACTTTAAAAAGGGCGTCTGTCCGATGCCGGCTCACTCCTTCTCCTTCCTGGCTCCCAACCAGACCGTGCTGTGTTTTGCCACATGAATGCTGTATTGACCTAGTGGTGTAGATTGACTGTGTTGTTAATTATGTAAATAACTTCTGAAAGAGCAGTCCCGGTAGCCATAGGGGTGAGAAGCCTTTTCTTTTGTTTTTTTTTCTCTTGTTTATGATAGGGAGGCAGGTAAGCTGCTTGTACTTTTGTTTTCATTTGCTTAAGTTAGGTAAGTTAGTTATTTTTTTCATCATAGATCATTTTGTTTGTTATTTTGGCTGTGCTCCCCCCGACGTTTTTGCTACCTTATTGAAGAGTGATTAAATAAATCAATTCTGTTTGGACTGCACCTGCTGTGGCACTGGTCATCTTTGGGAGTGGGGAAAGAGGGGAGTCACTTTTGTGCTATGCCCGGTTCTTTCCCCTAGGCCGGGCGTAACAACAGTACTTGAGTAAATGTACTTAGTTACTTTCCACCTGTGACCATAGGCCGGGCTCAGCTGGTTCCACACATGCAATTAATTACCAAGTGATGTAAAAAATGTAGAAAATGGAAGTCATTTCATCAAACCATTGACATTTCTAGCTATTTTTAGTCTCTTAAAATCTTATTTTTCTTAAAACAAAAATATATGCCAAAGAAGTGAGGCAATTTCTCTTCTTTCCAATGCAAGCCAACTTGTTTCAAGGATTTTGTTGAATCAAGTCTAATTTTCTTGATCGTCCCTATTCTGTCTTGTCTTATTATATGTTTATATATATTCTTGTCTTATTCTGTCACTTGTTAGAAAATTGGAAACAAGTGAAACTGCTTTGAAAACAAGTAGAACTTTTAACGTTTTAAGGGAAACAAGACTTAACCTGACACTAATTACTTGTCAAGATGAGCATGTGTTGCAGTGCAGTAATCACTTTGAATTGTGTGGAGCTGTGAAAAATCTGCCCAGTGTTGAGGACTGTACTCTCTAAATGAATTAAGGGATGAACAGCACAAATACTTCAAGGGCCAAGGAAACTTGTGGCTTCTGCTCTTAATTAAAATCTGCCTTCAGCTCGGGCCTCTGAGGCCCCGGAAGCTTAATTAATTTGCGCGGAATCACAGGAAAGCACGAGGAGTTTTGTTTACTTTGATCGCCTTGGATAGAATAAGGTTACTGGAACAAGTGTGCGACGAACAGAGCGACCGCGCCTCATCTGTCTGCCGCTCCACGTCCGCGCTGAGCATGCTGCTGAATTATTCTCACCTGCTCCTGCTGTCAAATGTCTGTTTTCTCTCTCGCAGCCACATTGACATGCAGTTCGCTCCTCCTATTCCCCACCAGCATCATCAGTGTCAAGGTCCTGTCTAACCTCTCCCCCGGGAGGAGAGAGAGACACAGAGAGAGAGAGACAGAGAGAGAGAGAGAGGATGTGTGTGTGTGTTGAACATGATCACAATCATTTGTACATCTTGCTTCCTTGCCATGAGGTCTGTCCTCGGCTGGATTTATGGAGTCGGTCTGTCTGTCTGTCTTCTCACAGCTGGAACAGACTAGAGAGAGTCACTTCTTCCTCTGTCTGAAACGATGAAATTAATGATCATAATCATTAATGATATGATGTGGGTAAAGAAAAACAACGAACCCCACTATTGAGATTATATGTTCATAATACATAAGACAAAACTCTGCGCTCTGAGCTCAAGCAACTGAGGCACAAAAAGATGTCTAGTTTGTCTTTGCAATCTTTGTGAATCTGAGCCTGAGTCTTTAGATTAGACAAAAATGTTTCTTTAAATTAGACAAAAAAGACATGCTGGTGTCACAGAAATTGCCTTAGATGCAGCTACAGAGCTTCCATATATTACATGATGTTATATTAATTGTTGCACTGATATTAAGAGTTGCAGTTCCTTTAGTGGTTGTAACGCCGAATTACAAATCTATTGGTCGGTTGGTCGCTTGCTCTGTTCACTTTATGGTCACATGACCCGCAGGGAGTCAGACTGCAGACTCTCAAGTCAGAGACCCAAGTTTTATTCCCGGCAGAGACGCTTCCACAGAATTCAATGTCGCTCTTAGTCTTGTTTTTCGATTAATTGTTCAGCTCTGCTATGAGGAAACCAAGGAGAACATGCAAGCTCCGTCATGCTATTTTTTTTTCCGATTATATTTATTTGGGGCATTTTTGCCTTTTAGATAGTCAAGTAGGAAAAATGTCTGCGCTCCAATAAGTTCTCTTACATGTTTTTGTACCTCAGGTGCGTATGGCTCCAAGAAGAGCAGGTATGAGACAGAAACTCACACACTGATGAAATGAGAGAATGTCCACAAGAGAGGCTTACTGATGAAAGATTTCATCACCGTCCGTGGGTTTGAATCTGAGCCCTTTGTCGCATGTCAGCCTCTCTCCCAAACTTTCCCGTCTCTCTACTTTGAACTATCAAATAAGGGTGAAAATCTTTAAAAAAAAACCCATAAAAGATAGTCACAGTAGAGAGAGGCAGGACTGGGTAAATGCTATAAGGGTCCCAGACCGGATTCAAACCCAGGGTGTCTCAATTACATGGTCCACACCTCAGCCAGCGGAGCCAGCAGGACACCTCAACTGATTATTTTTAATGATAATGGCTTGGATTTCCAAAGCACCCGACATGATCCCGAGCTATCTGATCTGATCCATTACAACGACCACTTAAACCGCCTCAGCAGCAGCAGCCGGCGCCTGCGGCCTCGCCTCCGGGCTGCAGCACATCGGGCCGATTACCGCCGAGCGTCTGAGGCCGCCGAGCCGCCGGTCCGCACCCCGGGCTTCATTTTAGATGGAACGGGTGACAAGCAGCGGCGCCGTGACCTTCCGTGACCAACAAGGTAATATAGCTGGGTATTATTGGTGAGGGACTTGGATATTACCATAGTCTGAGACACTGTAGATCACAATTTTCTCTGAGAGTCTGCAGACTCCCAGTAAGGCTTTATTAAAAGGAGTGATTTATCTAATCTGGAGTGAGGAGCGATGATGTGTGAAAGCATGGCAGCGAGGAGAGATGATTAAACCTCTCTGGTGTCAGGGAGATGGTCCCTGTCACATCCTGCGCCTCGTCACAATTTAAGACCCCGCTGCCACGACATGTCGTCCTCTAAACTCTCCACCGTTCGCTCGTTTTCTTTTATTCATCCCTTTGTTCTTTAATCCTCCGTTGATGTGGCGGAAACATAGATCCATGAAATTAATTGCTGCGACGATTCACCTCGGGACGGGTGGAAGAGTCAGCCGAGGTAAATGGAAACTTCCGTATTTTCACAAAACCTTGTCAGATTCAATAGTAAGTGACTCAACGTTTTAAAGTGATGTTGAACTCTGGTAGTGTCTTGGGTTGTGTGTCTTCCTCCATGATAAAACCACAACATCAGTGATTCTGTGATCTGTTGCTCCGGTAGAGGAGAATTGTGTTTTTTTCTCTCTCCATTCACTGACATTGTATGGAGGAACAGTCTGAAAATCACTTCTAGCACAAAAAGGAACGCCGACAAAGCAGATTCTGACAATATATAAAAAAAACTAGTCATGCTGCTGAATTGTGTTTAAGGGAATCACTTTCTTATTTAAATAGGTGAAAAAAAGTGACATCCGGTACTTCCAAGTTGGCAGCTCAACAGTGTTTCTTTCACATGCTATTTTGTTGGAAAATTTGGAAAATAAAAACTATAAACAAACATGGCCGTCCTGCAGCTTAACAAGCTAATTTAACAAACTTAATTTAAACAAATACTAGTTATGAGTTTAGTTTGGCCAACTGCAAACACGTAATAACACGGTGTATGTGTTTGTGGTGTTTTCTTACCGCTGACTGATGTAAACTGGATTTTTACGCCATGTTGAGAAGGTTAAAGGTCATCATTGCGTCATCAACTTTCCAGCTTCGCCATCCGAATTTGAATTTCCAACTAGGAAATTTGTTTTTCCGATATATCTGATAGCATATGAATGCAGGGTATGTGTGTCATTGTCTTTGTGTGTGTGTGTGTGTGTGTGTGTGTGCAGGATGGGGGCAGGCTGCTGAGTGCAGGATGAAGAACGCAGGGTCTCTGTGTATAAATAATACAGCCCAGTGAGATTTTCATTTTCTCCCTGATTGACTCTGAATTGGAAAAGCATCCTCTGGACACTGATGGCTAGGAACAGAGCTGGTGACATCAGACTGAAAGGCAGAGATCACAGAGAGACGATATGAGATGGAGAGACGGCGAGAAAAAGAAACGGCTTCGTCACAACAGAGAATTTAAGAGGCTGCAGCAGTGTAACAGTGAGGAGTGGTGAGAGAGAAGGGGCTAATAATGTGATAGATACTGTATCTCCTCAATAGTGTCCATCCACATACCTGATCGATCAGCTCAAAGCCCACAATCAATACGTGACCTATCAGATGGCCTACAGCACACTGATCCAGATCCAGTCAATACCCCATCTTAGTGAGCCATGTTTTATTTTATTTTATTTTTTTGTCTGATTCTGTAATTTCAAGACATTTTGTATTTGTAAATGAGCTGAAAACAGCAAACACAAAAATATATATTTTCTTCTAAAACCTTCCTCAGATGTGCCAAAACTCTAAGCTCTTTTAAAAGTGGGCTAAAAACGTTCCTTTTTTCCCAAGCTTTTGACTAACCTTGTGTGCAGGTATATATATATATATGTATGTATGCGTGTATATATACATATTTTAAATTTTATATTTTAAATTTTCAATATTTTAAATATGTGTTTTTAGCACATTTTATATACATTTCTTGTTGTTATCTCTACTATTTTAAAACATTCTTTCTTCTATTTTCATTGTTTTTCTGCATGTAAAGCACATTGAGTTTTCCTGTGAATGAAATGTGCTATACAAATAAAGTATGACTTGACTAAAACATCCAAAGAAATGTAACATATTTACTACTCGCCAAGCTCAAGCTATAATGATTTACACATGAAAATGATAGATACTATGCAGGATTTTACTTTTTTAAATATTTTTAAAGTAGCACACTCCTGAGTCTCCCCCCTCTGTGTGGACGCCCGGAAGGAAGCAAGCGCATGAGGTGAGTGTTATTTGATTATGCCACGCGCAAACAGAAACTTAAAAGTCTGTTTAAAAGCTTACAACACTTATTTTTTGTTCTTACCATTCACTATGAAGACCGCCGTGTTGATTAACGTTTACGGACTTCACATGTCCGGGAACTCAGACTCAGAGAAGAGTCCCGAGGAATCACGAGTTGGAGGGCCGTTGAAATGGATTTTTCTTATTCAGAACGAGGAAGTTTTGTGCAGTTTTGTGTTGCTACCTAACAGTGTAGTGTAGACCTGTACTTCCTGCAGCTAACTGTTTCAGGCATTGGTGGAAAATACAGTGAAGCAAAAAGATCTGCAGACAGGTTTCGTTCAAACACAAGAGTCGACTTAGATTAAAAAATGTCATAAATATTACACAAATAATTTATTGAAATGTCATTTAATAATGATATTTGAGGAACACTGCTGACCTTCAATAAATCCACTCTTGACTTAGACACAACTTAGAAACTAAAATCAAGAAAGAAGAAGTCTTCCAGTCCTCACAGTGTTTTCTTCAAGAGGAAATGACATCATGTGGTGATGTCACATGTTTTTGGGACAAACCATTTCTTATTGAGAGGAAGATTTTGATTGTTATTTCACATCTAATGTAGGGTGTATTGGCATTGAATGCCTGTCTGGCATGGTTATCTCATGTTTATAAAAGGAAAATGATGAAAAGAATTCATAAATAAGCTAATTTCATTGTTTTTTGGCTAATTAGAGGGTTGTTGATTAGATATCAAAAACAGGGTTTTTCAGCAATATCCAGCTTATTTTTTTATAAATAAATGTCAGTTGCCATCATTCATAATGATGATATTTGTTCAGACAGGATCATGTATGAAAATAAAACAGTATTTTTGAAAGTTTTCATAAAAATATATGTGAGACATCCCACGGACATGAAATGGAATAAACAGCAGCAACACTTTGGCATAATTAGCAGTGAAACATTGATATCTTCTGATCAAAAGGCTGTGAACATCTTCGGCTCCCCGAGAGACGCTGCTCAACCTAAAACAAAATGTGTCTTTGCCTCCGATTGTATCACTGTGAATCTAATTAGAGAACGAGCCGTTACAATTGACGAGCATATATTGTGTCTCGTGTTGTGCGGGGGGGCACGAGGCGGATCGGGGTCCTCGGACCCTGCAGCACTGGGTCCATTTTAGTTTCCAATACGTCAGAGCTGTGGGCGGGTCGCTGTGTGTTGTGATGCCACAGCTCTGTGTGTTATTAAAGTCTCCTGTTGTGAAAACATAGTGGCCCGTGGAGAGAGTCGGGGGGGTGAAGCCAGCAGGAACCCTGCTGCTGGTCTGGAGAACCAGCAGCTCTGACCGACTCTTTCAGAGTGGAACAACTAACATCTGAACCAGCAGCTGCTTTGTCATAATAAACTCTGACTCTGACTCTGACTTTTGGCTGCAACTTCTATTCCAAAGTGGCCTATTTGCTATTTTGATGCTTTGCAACCTGGAAGTGCTCCAAGGCTATACATGTGCACACATAGACACACAGACACACAGACACACATACACACACACATCATCATGAAGTGTTCATATCAGGGAGGGGCGACATACAAATTGTTTCTGCTATTGCTAAAAGCAAAATGTATTGTTCCCCGAGGTTGTGGCAACATTTTAATGTATTGTACAACTCTGGAAACTCAGACACACACAATATTAACTTCTCCTCCATGTTTCAGCTCTTTGTACGTCACACAAAGCTGTAATCTGATTGGACGCACTTTGAAAGGTCAGCGGCAAACGGAGTCTGGCTAGCTTAGTTTACCTAAACTAGTTAGCTAGCCTGCTGACCTTCCAACATCAACAAATGCCATGATCATGAATAAATGAAAAAGAAATGAAATTGTCATTGCCATTTATTCATTTCAAATTTATGTTTTTGGTTAGAGTTCCTTGCCAGTACATTTTGCACTTACATTTACATTTTTACAATTTGCACTATGAAAATCTGTGTTCTTTGGCTCCGCCCGCTGAGGTTTAACCAATCAGATTATTTCTGCCTCCAGAGCAGCTCTGCCCTGTATAACTACAACTCTAATCTGCTCACAGTACATGAAGTGACATCAACTTTCTACCTGATTTCCTGCGTACAATATTCTCGCTCGACTCTTCTAATAGGCCTTCTCGCTATTTTGCTTTAGTGGTTTCATATTTCTCAGAGGAAATACAATGAATGCTACTCTTCCCCAGATACAAATATCAGTAGCAGCAAACGGCCCCATGAATATACAACAGCCTGCTCGCAGAACTCGGCAGAATTTTTCATTGGCAAATTGGCAGTCTCATTGTTTTTAGTTGCTGGTAATATATGCACCTCTCTCAGTTTCTGGTCGGTAATGATCTTGCACTTTTCAGGGGAATTGGGTTATTAAATGATAAAGGACATTTATCAGGGGGGAAAGTGCCTCTGTGAAGCGAAGAGAACTTTTCAGTGGCAGGCAGTTTTTAAAAGTCCATATCGACAACGTTGTGCCACGCAGCGTCAGCCTAAACTCTCCGCTCATGTCAAGTGGTATGGAGTTAAGAGCGGGAGACCCGAGGCGCTGTGGGAATAAGAGCAGTGGGTCAGAGACTGAGAGGATGGGGGTTGAATAAAGGTGTGAGAGGTTAAGAGATCATTAATGTGCGGACGTGTCCTGGATTAGCAAGCATTGATCTGAGGATGTTGGCTTTGGCTGTCTGTCTCTCTCCTCTCAGCACTGAAAGGGGTTTGGAGATTTCACCTTCAACTTGTTATTAGGCTTCCAACAAGACTATCTCCAGCTTTTACATCTCTCCTCCTCTTTTGATCACCGTCACAAAATACATCTAATTTGTGTCTTGCTGCTCTGCCTGCATCTCTCTCTCTCTCTCCTCCCTCCAACACAGCAGGGCAGTTTGTTATTCCAGTTAGTTGTCATTTCTCTCAGTCTGCTGTGCATACAAAACATGGCTCCGTGTCTCTGAAGGCAGGGAGGTGTACAGGTAGATGTAGTCGACCCTGCGTGTCGTGTCCTCCGCCCCCCGCAGAGTTGGCACTGGGCCACTGGATCCGCCGGCCTGTCAGCCTGATTCCAGCCGCTGGACTGGGAGTGTGTGTGTGTGGCTGCTGCAAGGAATCTATAAAGAGGGAAAGTCAGATCCGTCAGAGCCGTGCATGTGAGCGTTAACGGAAACAATCGGTAATATTTTACTGGCTCATTGCACAAAATAACCATAATATATCAGCGGGGGTACGCCAAGTGTTGTTGATCGATGTCAGTCGCTCCACTGTTTCCTCAATGGCTGCTGAGATTTCAGGCTTTCTAAACAAGCAGTCCGGTCTGTACTCTGTTTTTTTGTGGACACCTCCAGAACTTCTTTCAGTTTCATTTGTGCAACCATGGGAGAATGTACTGCAACAAAGCCTAAAAAGTCAGACAAAGCCCACAATGACAAAGCTGCTCCAAAACCCGAGTGAACACTGTTGCAGCATTTCAAAGGCGGAGGAGCTTAGGACTCTGAAAGACTTGAAGACGCTCTGTCCGCTACCACACGTCGCTTTTGTCACCTCGGTCATGAAGGTGCGTCTCAGCAGGGACGCCGCAACTGCATGACTATAGAACCACTGTGGAAAACACTATAGAAAATATTTTTAGCATGGCGGGTCATGACTTTACCGTGGCGGCCTGTCACAGTACAATATATATATACATATATATTGGGGAAATAGTGGTTAGCTCGCCACAGCTTCACTGCACATAAATAAATATTTGTCAAGCAGTATGTTCACAAACAACTCCTCCCTCACAGCAGCAGCCGGCAAACATTCCTGAACGTGACGATACCTTCCCCCAGAGGACAGTCCGCTGCTCTCAGCTCTGTCAGACACAGAGACCTGCGCTCGTCCCTCTGTGATTATGCAAAGCTCTGCACTGAACCAGAACACAGTGGCAGCGTCCCGAGCAGCGGTGCCCGCTCTGCACCCATATCCACCCACCCCTCCCCCCCTCCTCCCGCTGATGACCTAAATGTCACCATTGTATTGGGAAGAAAGGAATATCGCATAGCTTGCACACGTACAAGCGCAAAATCAGACACACCCGATTTCTTTTTTTTTGGTGCCATCATGAATATGGACATTTTCCAGATTTCCCAGGTTTGATTTGTACTCCACTGTCCCCCCAGGTGGGTTAGCAGTGACTCGTCACTTACAGGCTGCTCTTTAGTTTTTCACAAGATTGTTTCTTTCTGCTTCATTTCCCCCTTTCTTTCCTGGATTTCACCAGCTGCAGTCATGATGGTCAATCAGCCAATCACCTGGCGGAAACTTCTCTCTCTCTCTTACTCTTGATTCCTGCTTCCTCTTGTAAATCCTTAGTATTTTACATCAAATCACATCTTTTGCTTATGTAGGCCTATGTAAGAATTAATGTTATTTTGTTTTTTGTTTTAGATGTGGATATGTATTATGATTTGTAGATACTGCCCCTAGTGTATGGGAGTCTATGCAGGCCTAACCTACAGTATTTAAAGGGAGTAACAGGTGTAATCAACGACCTGACGAAGCCTACGGGCAAAACCACAGAGCTTGAATGGATACAACGGTCCTTCCATTGTTTGTCATGGTAATTTGGCTAATACAGCATGAAATGGTGATTATGTAATTTTAAGGGTTAGTTGCTATGGTGACAACACAAGTCTGGACATTAAGGGGGCGATCACACCGAGAAGCGTTGCTAGAAACGCGTCGCCACCAAAACCATTGTTTTCCTATGGTACGGCGTGCGTTTTTCTGGCGGTTTTTAGGCGCGCATAAAAGTTAAAATATTTTTAACTTTTCAGCACAAGGTGCGGAGTCGCACCGCTCGTCAATGTCACACTTGGGCTAGGCAGCCAATCAAATCAAGCAGAAGGCGGGCTTTCCTTCCTGTTTTGATGCCGTTTCATGTGGTGGGAACGGTGGGACAGAGGAAGACAGATGAAAAGCTGATATTAGCGGTCTTTAACCCGGTCGCACACGCAGCCCCGCTCCACAGGCGCACCAAGCCGTTTTGCCCGACGCGGTCTGCCGAGGCGTTTTTGAAGCAGATGCGCCTGTAGCGACGCTTCTCGGTGTGATCGCCCCCTAAGAGAGAACTGTGCAGATGTGTTGTTCTGTTGCTGCATCCTAAAAGCAGAATAAAAGAATAACTGAACATTTGAATCAAAACTCAACTGAAAGCTAACGTTAGCGACGAGGTTAGTGTAGCTTTATTATCAAAGATAGCACTTCTCTCGCTAGCTCTTCTACTCAACATTAGCATGTTAGCTCTCCTCTCACCTCAGCGACTCGCCGTAAGTCGGTTTATACGGAAGCTAGCCCAGTGGTTCACATAAAAATGGCCGCCACTCAATGGGAAAGACTGTTCTATTCATTCAAGTTCTGTGGGCAACGTCAAACAGGCCTAACCAAGCCAAGCCATATATTTTATTATTTGAAACATGTAAAACATGTAAAATAAATTATTCAAGATATATTTTTGAGAGTGCGGATTTCCCCTTTTTAGGTACATCAAATCAAATTCAAATAAGTTTTATTGGGATCAACTGACAAAGTCTGAACATTGCCAAAGCATACAATAAATGAATGCAGTAATTACATATGTGATGGATGACAAAATATAGAAGACAAAGTATATAGTTAGAGTTAAAATAATACATTAGAAACAAGTCAATCGCTGCTTATTATCTCCTTTCCAAGAATTATTCCAAGAAGTGCTTAGAATAAGCAAGAATAAACAACAACATAAACCAATAAAAACAGTAATAAAAAAACCCAATATAGAAACAGTAGAAGAAAAAAAAAAAAAAAAAATCAAATACAGAATATTACTATTGCACTGTAAGTATTTGCACTGTTTTGAATCTCACTTATCTCACTGTTCTCTCACATAATTTTACTTGGTGTTGAATGGTATCAGTTTAGTTTCTGAGTTCTCTCTTTTAATCTAGTTGCATGTAATCAGTGAGGAGTGCAAACTGTGTAGTCAAGTTGCTAATTGTTAAGTGGATATCAGAGCCATGTCTATCAGAGGACACAGTGTGTGTGTGGGGGGAAAATTAACTTCACCCTTTGTGGGTCAAAATGAATAAGCAAAGGTTCAAGAGTCTTCTGTGGATTCTTTATTCAGACATGCATGGTTCAGTTCAGTGTTTCAGACAAGCAGCAAAGAAGTGAGAAAGAACGGAGTTGAGAGAATTCACTTATATAGATTGAAGTAAACAAAACCGTAAATCTCGGCACAGAGCCAAACCCACTTGGCTCAAAGACAACCCACAGTTTGTGCTTCTTAAAGTCGAGATGAAATGAAAAATGCCTTTTTAACCCTTTTAGATCACATCCCCGGTCATATTGTGCACCTATTTAACAATATATGCCAAAAAAAATACAAAAAATCAATTTCTTTGTATTCTTATATCAAAATTCAATCATGTTTTCTTCCTGTAAAACAAAATATGCCGTGTGCTTACGTAAACATGCCCATAACCAATTTCAACCAATAATATCATGACATCCACCCATCAATCAATCTTCAACTTTTAGCGCACAGAGCTAAGATTCATTAGTTAGCTAGCTAGCAACAGCATGGTACTTCGGTGTGTCTTCGGGTGTTATGACACGCCCACTTTTCAACGTTCAAATCAAATTCCTCCCAACGTTATGTCCCGCCTGTCTTTCCTGTTTCACTCAGAAATACGTCACGATACGGAAGTTAGATACTCTCGAAATGCCGTTTCATCTCGACTTTAACCATGTGTCCACCTATAGGATCACTCAAAACCACACATAACCATATATAGTACACGTGCACACATACATGCACTGATTACATCATTATGGAAAAGACACTCTACTCTGAGAACAAAGAGCAGAGTGTGTTATTCATATAAAAAGCACAATATTCATTTTATTCCTTACAAGTGTGGGGGATTTGTGTCTGACGGAGACTCTGAAGGTTTCTGTATTTCTCTATCTCCATGTTTTGCGTTGCCTGGGATTTTCATATATCTCACACTAGGGGGGCATTAGCTATAGATAAGGCCCCACACTTGGTTATCATGCAGCAGTATTTACCATAACATATACAGTAGAGGATTTTTGAGCTATATCTTAAAGGTAATAGCAGATGGCCCAGAGAGCCCATATTACTGCTTTTGTAGTCAAGCCAAAACTCCTAGAGGAACTGATTGTCCTACTTTCACTGCGTTATAATATGATTTCTCTGTGTGTAAATTGGAGTTTGTTTCCCTGGGTGCTGCACTCTGTGTGGAAAAACATGGCATAGTTGTCCAGCAACGTTCAATTTAGGAAATATAAATTTTTGAAAACCAAGTAATCTACATAAAGCAGTGATTTTACCTTATTATGCAGAATGGGACTACAGATTGTTCCAACACTTGCTATTTTGTTCATGTATAAATTAAAAATAGAATAGATATTAAAATCGTGTCCGTGCACAAAATGCCCTGTTGGTTATAGGAGAGAGTGGGCTGGGTGATAAAGTTATAAAGGGGGATATTCCCTTATTCAGCACTTTCAGACCTGCACTCCCCTCTGCTACACTAACAGCAGAGTGACAACGTGTCCTTCGGCCTAACACTTCACCCCCAACATCTCACCCCAATAGTTTCAACGGTGCATGCTGCTGGATTTTAATATTCCCATGCTCATATTATCACGTACATGCACTTTCTTCAGCGCTAATATCATGTAGCCTTTTATTTCCTGATTGTAATTGCAGTGTCTAAGTGATTCTGTACGTGCTTTAGATTTCGATTTGCTTGGGCCCATTTTTGCTTGAGATCTGTAATGCACTATCTAAAAAAAACTAGCAAAAAGAGCCTCCCACTTTGTGCCATTATTGATGGTTAATTTTGGTTTAGAATAATCAGATTGTGTTTAAATCCCAGGATAGTTTCTAGTCAACAGCCTCCTCTATTTTGGCTTTTATCTTGCAAATCACATCAGTGAGTCAATGTGAGAAAAAGACTCTCCTAATTGGCATTGATTTTTGTAACTTTTCATCTCCACACCTCCCGCCCTCTGTCTCATCCTCTGTCTTCCCTCCTCTCTCATCATTGCTTGGTTTCTCTAAATGTCATTTCTTCAGTTGGATGATACAACTGCAGAACAAACACAAAAGTGACAGAAGAGTTGAAAATGTTTTGTGTGTTTTTGAGCAGGTTGAGTCGAGGTGCCCGTGTGTGTTTGTGTTGAAGCTGACCAGAATGACTCGGCCATCCCAGGTAAAGACTGCTGTGACCTTACTAACAAATGAACAGTCTAATGCTGACTTCAAGTGCTGTCAGAAACATCAAAATTATGAGTTTTACCCAACAAAGTGGTAAAAAAGTTTCTGAATTGCCCAGATGTGACGTTTAGGCAACGGAGAGCATGGAAGTCGTGTCAAGAACTGATGGTGCAAAAGGTGAATTTAATCATTATATAATATTTTTTGGCATCTCTTTTCACTCTATTTAACGATTGGTTGTCATCTGTTTTGTGCATATTTAAGTTGTCCTTTTGGCTACAAACACAAACATAACTTCTGGCTAATAAAATAATTAAAATACTAATTACATGCCTGATCCACATTTTCTCCTTTTCATTTTGCTGCTGCATCATAAAGTCGAGTAACACTTGATTTCTAAAACAGCCACCAAAATAAAACCATTTGTAACTTTTGTTAGTTTTAGCCAAAAGCACTTGATAGCTTGAGAAGTCGTATTTAGGAATTTGAATGCAGGACTTGAATGCAGCATAACATTTTCCGTATGCAATATTCATAATTTCTCTTTCCTAGGCCTTTATTTATTGTGTGTACTTGTTCCAGTCAATCCAGAGGCGAGTCAACATACGATCAACACGGGAGAGAGCGAGCCACATGCATAATTAACCCTCTGAAGTCTCTGAGGACCTTTCTGTTGGACTGTGAGCAGCCGTTATCATGAGCGGCGTGGGGTGACATTTCCATTTATGTCCAGAGGAAAAGGTCAATTATGTTGCATTAGGCTCATGTTCCCTGCATCACACACCTTCTGGAGCCATGCAGCCACACAGATAACACTAACTGCTCTCGCTCACAGCATGTAATAGGAATGAGCTCCAGTCAAAATAATTAATATACATTTATCATAGAAATATGTCATCTGACCCGTTTTCAACGCTGTTTCGTGAACACACACACACACACACACACACACTTGAAGTTAGAACACTTCACGTTTTGATTTTAATACTCATTTTAGGGGAGTTTAAACGCTTCTGCTTTGTGTCGAGGATTCGTAACAGGGAGCACAACAGGCAGCCAATCAGAAGCCTAGTTGATACAGCGCCATAGTTCTGCTTTGATTTGATTGGCTCATGGTCAGAGAGAGCGTACGGTGGCGAGCAGGGACAAAGTTTGAGAGGAACTGTACAGAATTAATTATTAGGGACGGGACGATATACTCAGGATATGATTCGATACGCGATATGGGGTTCACGATTCAATACAACCACGATACGATGTGATAAATAAAAGTTCAGTCTGACTGTGCAGAATTCTGTTTATTTCTGAGACACAAATCTTTCTAGCGATGGCATTGGCTCGCTAGAATGTAAACAACAATTTAAAAATGTCATTACAAAGTGACAATAATATAATTTAGATGAAGAGATTGTGAAATTGTGATGGGCAAGAGTCTCATTAGTGATTACTGCAGCAGAAATATACAAATAACGCAAGTTTTACGGCGGCCAGGCCTCGTTACAGATCTCAGTTCTCTCTAAAGACGAGCAGGATAATGTGCGACTGCTCCGGCTCCCCGTCAAGCATCTTCCCCTCGAAAAACAGAGGGTCAATCTTCTCTCTCTGCATCTCTGTCCGGCGCTGTGAGGGATTGTGGGTATTAGTGTGGATCCGGCCTGCAGAGGGGCAGGACACCGAGCGAGCGGCGGGGCAGAGACCGAAATAAACGGCTCAAATCCAAACCACATGCCGACACAGAAGCAAAACCAGAGAACCGGCGGCTCTCGGCGCTGTGGGGCATCTGCATGGTGCGCACACACACACACACACACACACACACACACACACACACACACACACACACATTTAGATTCCCATGGTGAATTTAATCATCATTGTTTTCATTTCTTTCATCTCCCACTCCCCTCCACTTCCAAGGAAGATGCCCCCCAGACACACACACACACACACACACACACATACACACACACTTGGAATACTCTGTCTCTCTCTGTCTCTCCCTCTTACAAGTCTGCTCTCCCGAAATTTTGTGAAATGAGCAATGAGATGTCTTAATATGCAAATAACTAAAATAAATTAGCTGGAGAGTATACTCACTTTCTATTGGCAAAATATCAGCATTTGTTTAATTAATTATTATTATGATTACCAAGCCATAATCTAAAAGTTACACATGAATTGAGAGTCACAAAACAGCGCAGATAATCAGATTAAGAACAGGCTGCAGGTTTTGCTCAACAAACATGTGACAGCTCTTTTATGTTTCATGGAAAATTGGTGCCTATGAGTGTATATATGAAAGTGTTCTGTCATATGTCATATTCATCACAGTAATCTTCACATAATTTGCGTTCACAGCACATATTCTGCGTTTTAGAGTCGGTGCTCATTCCACAAAACGCTGTGAGACTGCGTTGCGTGTTAGGGTCAGGAAATTCTGTCCCGAGTCTCTCTTTGTGGGAGGATTTCCTCTCGGCTCCGTCTTCAGCGGCCTCTCCTGCAGAGCGTCTGATAATACAGCTAAAGGTCAGTAAATGTCAAACGATGCGGTCCGACGCCCCGTCCACCTCCTCCTTCACTCAGATCCTCTTCCCCCCCGGCCGGCTCTGACGGCTGCATGCTGACTGAACCGATGCACTGATACCATGTCCGACCAGCGGGAATCCGAAACATACACTGACCCGACATACATGTTCACACGTACACATGATCCGACACGCACTGGGACACAAATAGCAAGTGTGAATGTTGTGTTGCTGTGTGTCTGGGGTATATATGGCTCACACTGGTGGGTTGTGGGAAAGTCCAGGACAATTCTCTGCCATGAGTGAGGAAAAATACCTCATGTTGTGCTAACTGCAAACTGAGCTCTACTCTACACTGTAGTGAATACTATACAGGCACACAGCAAACTTTCCAGTGTTAAAGCTGCAATAAGTGACATTTTCTGACCACTAGAGGGCGACAGAAACCATAACACATTTGTAAATAAAGTACAGCAAAGCCACTGCACTACAGAGGCCTACTAAGGACAAACCTAGCCAAACCGTACCTACGGAGACGTCTCACCGGTTACCAGTCTCACTTTGACAGATCTTTCTCCTGCTGAAGGTCACATGTCCCACAATGACAAGTGAAGAGGCAGGTAGCAAGTTTACTAGTTTAACAAGTTTCGATTCCGCCATAACGAGAATTTTTTTCAGGAATGGGAGGGGGAGAGCGCCGCTTTTAAACAGCGAGGGAGGAGACAAGCTAGTTTTACAAAAAAGGAAAAGCACTGAATGGAGCGGGAGGAGCTTCGTTCAGGAGTATTTTAATGTTGTAGCTCTACCCACTTCATATACTGTCGGGGAGTTTAAACTCAAACAATGCAAAACTATCTC
The DNA here is from genome assembly GCF_048128805.1 of Centroberyx gerrardi. Classification (NCBI taxonomy): domain Eukaryota; kingdom Metazoa; phylum Chordata; class Actinopteri; order Beryciformes; family Berycidae; genus Centroberyx; species Centroberyx gerrardi. The sequence goes on from NC_135997.1 coordinate 1,607,888, forward strand.
AAGTGTTAAATGAACTCTCGATGGGTGTGGACTGACAGAAACACTGGCATGTTGTTGACTTTTACTCTCTCGGAGTTTAATTAACACTGAGGATTTTGCTGTGCATCTGTTCCATGAGGAGTGTGGCAGAGCGAGTCGAGAAAACATGCCGAATATGGGCAACAACAAAACATCTGTGGTGTAACGCCGTCGTACAGAGCGGCAGCTCCTAGGAGCGCCGAATCAAAGCTGGATTTGTGGTGGGGTTGAGGAGGATGCTGGTACTCTGTGTGTCTTCACCAGACTGAGCTGAGGTGTCTCCTGCTTTGAGCCAGAGGCTTTTGACGGCTACTGAGGGCACAACGCTATTTATTTTTAAGATGTTCAGCTATGAGCGAGACGGTGGAGGCTGTGGGTCGTGAATACAAAACCTGTTCTCATACGATTCTCAATGATTGTACATCTTATGAAAAAGTTACACACCCTTGATTCGTACTTTACCTTCGCATGCTGCTGGACAACCTCACTGCACAGAAACAACTTTGGTTCTGTTCTCATTCATGTTTGAAAAGTGACACATATCCGACATGAATATGAACAGACCTCTTACTGTGAAGCGACCTGCAATTATGTTGCATTTGCAAGAGAGTAAATCATGGCAGCTGGTGAAAGTGAATTTGCGGTGGAGGTCAGATGAGTCTGCTGATGAAGATGACTTCCATGTTGTTGCGGGGTCAGCCCTATGTTCCCTCATGAATTTTTTTCCCCATCCAAATTAGGCCCTATGTTCAATCAGCATCAGAGGGTTAGGGTTAGGGGGCGAAAGGGGTGAAAACATGACCTCATTGGCGGAGGTACTGATCTGAGGGAACATAGGGTTGAAGGAACATATAGGGAACATAGATACGCTCCCGTTGTTGCTGCCCTCCATCTTTTTCTCGAGAGTGACAGCAACAGTGATCTGCTGTGGAGTGTGAGGTAAAAACCACTCGGGTCGCATTACCGCTTATCAGATATGTATGGGATCTAGGACCACATATGAATGTGGCCCACTCTTCAGATTTGGTCAAGGGATTCAGAGACTCCGGTCTTGCTCTATTCAAAGGTGATTTCTTGATCGGAAAAACGATCAGGCCAATCAGCGCCTTTGTGGGCGGGACTAAAGTTTGAACCGTCCATGCAACAGTTTTTCATTGGTGTTTCGGCATAATAATATTTGTTGAAATCATTCTTTAACCATCATATTGTCTTTGCAAAGACGACATTTGTGTCAAAAAAGGAAGAAATCTCAGACTGAATAATGGGAGTGGGAACGAAATGGCCGTTCAGTCTGAATATCAGGCTACGTTCACACTGCTCTGAAAAAAATCTGATCTGTGTCATATGTAGGCAAAAAAAAAAGAGATTTGGTCGACTTCCACCTGTAATGTGAATGTAGGCTAAAACTTTAGTTAAGGTTAGGTTGTTGTGGTTAAGTAAGAAAAACCTTTTGCTGAAAATGAAACCTTCCCTTCCCAGTAGAAAACTTGTTGTCATGAATTGGGAATCGAGCCCGGGTCGTCGCCCATCCGCCCCCCCGCCCCCCCGACCTCCACACCCTGACTCTCCACTGCACTATTTCTATTTCTCTCGATTCATCGAATATCATGCAGAATTAGGATGCGTTACTTTTTGTAACTATACAACTACAAATATGAGATCAGGCTGGGAAACAGCATGAAAGCTCCCTGCGGTCTCCTGGGTCTCGGCTGTCCCTGCTCACACACCGCCTCCCTCCACACCGCAGGCTGTCTTTAAACCAGGACACAGCGTTTGGCACGTGGCCACATCTCAGGCAGGCAGGCGAGACCCAGATTCTGGTGTGTGTGCGTGTGTGTGTGCGGACAGAGGCCAGGAGGACCGGGACAGTCGGGTGTTGAAGACGCCAGGTGTCGACCTGCAGTGTCTTGACAGAGAGGCTCTTCCTCTACAGCTGATCTGTGATTGATCCACCTGACTGTCTGTGTGTATGAAACGGGACATCGCTGAATTATTATACACTACCAGTGAAAAGTTTGGACGCACCACATTTTACTTTATTTTTACTATTTTCCACTTTTTTGAATAATAGTAAAGACATCAAAAGTATGAAATAACACAAATGGAATTATGCAGCGACCAAAAAAGTCCAAAAAAGAAATTCATACATAGGATCAACTTCACTATTTATATTTGTCTAAGAAACTAATTTCAAGCGTTTAAGCAGAAGCCTTTAGATCAAAATGGCTTTAAGATGATGAAAAACATTCAGTCAGGTGTGTCCAAACTTTTGACTGGTAGTGTAGACGTTAAAAAGTCTCTGTCAAACGGAGCAGGCTATTTGTCAAGTTTCAGCTGTCTGCTCTACAAATAGGTACAAATTGGCTCAAATGTATCATGTCTACTTTTCTTTCTGCTGCACTTTTTACTCCCAGCTCTACCACATCCACGACACGTTTTTAATTTGAAAATTCCTTGCCTATTTCATATAATTGAAATAATTTCTGGGAAATGGATGCCAGCCTTTTTATAATGGAAAGCAGACATTCTTCCTCAGGCTTCCTTTGCATGAGATCCATAATTTAAGCCTGGCATTTGAAAGCAAGTGTATTGCAACCCCCATCTATCCGGGGTTAATTGACTCTTAGAATCCATTTCCAGTACTCGTATTTCTCTGTTGCTGGAGCCGTATCAATATCACTTCATTATTCCAGCAAACAAAACAGTCTACCCAAACATAACAAACCACATAATAATTCCTGAACCCTCGGCTGCTGCTAAGAACTCCATCTAGTCCGCGGCGTGCGAGGAGGTGCCATCAGTTTCCACGGGGTGTTCTCCATCTGCTCACCCAGATAAAAGATTCAATTTCATTTGCGTTGGAAGCCGAGCCGCAGTCCCGTCCTTCCTCCCTCTGCGAGGACTCCGAGACGAGAGCAATATGGTGGAGACAAAAGACCCGGAGGGAGTTTCACCATTCTGCCTTGACTAACTCACTCACCAACTAATTAACTAACCGCATCAAATGGAGAAAAGAGCTCTCCAACGCCGGTAAGCATTTCAGGCACTTGGTTTTTTTTTGGCAAACGCTGCCGTCAGAGAATAAGAAGAAGAAGAAGAATCACTCAACCATCTCAACAGTGCTGCCGCGGGAACGTCTCCAAGCCTCTGCCATAACATTTTTTCTGGAAGGTTTCCATATGTAGATCTAGCAGTTCCTGCCGGAGTCCCCCCCCGGCTCTTATCTTATTAAACTGTGTCTTTTAATTAAACCAGTAGGTGGGAAGCAGTGGGTTCTGGGTAGATGCTGGTGATGATCCCTATTGGCCGAGACACGAGGCTGCAGCACAACACTGAGACACCTTTTCCTCCGCAGCACTCCCTCTTATCGTTCGGCCCCACTTTCCGGTAAGTCCATCCATCTGTGTGAGTGTGTGTGTGTGTGTGTGTGTGTGTGTGTGTGTGTGTGTGCAGTGATGGTAGAGTTGGGTGGGCAGGCGGTGTGGTTCCATTTCCACGGCCCATTGTCCTCCATCAGGCACGACGGGATGTTATCAGCCTCAGCCAGGCTCACCCTCCCACAATGCTTCATTACCTGTGCGTGTGTGTGTGTGTGTGTGTGTGTGTTCTCATCCCCAGACAATGCTTCATTACATGTCTCTCGCAGGACTGCCTTAACATTTCTTCCTGTCTCATTACCCAGTGAGAGCCTGTTATCTGTTGCAGTCATATTTACTGAGCAGACCTTTGGCTGCACGCACATACAAACACACACATGGCTGTCATGTCCATTAGCGGCATAATCCTGACATTTGTGCTTGTAATGAATAATTATTCAATATTTAATCACTGTGTGTGTGTGTGTGTACAAGCGAGCACACACGCATAGATATGCAGTTATATTTAATCGAGGATATGGACATTAGTGCTTGATTTAAGAGTATAAATAGGGTAAATGACATCACTTCCACATTCATTATTTTCCAAAAATATCAAAGAATCACATGTAATATATCAAATTGTTCTGCAATATCTGTCTCAAGACAAACCGCTCTATTTTATTGAGATGTTTATTGAGTGTCAGGGCTCCAAAGTCCAAAATGTCAGGTGGTGCAACCGTCTGAACAGACCTCAAGAGAACAAAACTGCAATAAAAAGGTTCATTTTCTCCATAGAGTTGCTCAGTTGCACCAGTTGATATTTACTTGGAGGTAAAAAAAATACCATCTTAAAAGCTGTAAAACAAATTTGTATACACAGAATGGATTCTTGTGGACTTCAAGTTGCATTTTTTTTTTTTTTTCTGGTCAGATTTTGTTTTTTCTCTTTTGAAAACCTTTTGTGTGAATCAGCTACTAATGGTACGTGTGGACCAAGCGTGAACACTTTGCGTCGCTTCACTCTATCAAAAGTAAAAAATGTGGGCGTTTCAGTGGGTGTGCTGGCTCAAGCATCGTGTTTGTTTAACATTATTTGTTCATGTAGGGCTATTTCTTGGCATTTTTGTCTTTATTTGCTAGCTGACAGTGGAGACAGAGAAGGACGACATGCGACAGAGTTCCCAGGCTGAGGAGAACAATCGATGAACAGAAACTATCATGTTGTTTCCACAATTTCTTTATTCCACATCGACTGCGGTGTAGCGTGTTTCTTTGTAGCCATGTTTCCCAGGTGTGCTCTGCAGTAAACAGAGTGATGACATATCCTGCTGCAATCTGATTGGCCAATGTGACAAATCGCCTCGTTGTACCAATCTCACACTACAAGAGCAACGACAAAAATATCAAACATGTTGGTAACACTTTACAATAAGGGTACAATAATTAACAGTTAACTAATGTGTCTGGTAATCATTTACTAATGGTGTTCATGTATTAATTTATACATTATTTAATAGTCATCTTTATAAACTATTAAATAATGTATAAATTAATACCTTAGTTAACATCAACACCATTAGTAAATTACACATTAGTTAACTGTTAATTAAGGGTTAGTTAATGCTTATTAAGCAATAACTAACCCTTATTAAGCATCAACTAACCCTTATTAAGCATTAACTAACCCTTAACTTAGTGTACCCTTGTAAAGTGTTACCAAAATGTTTTTAAATGATTGGGATGTTACCCATTTAAAATCCATGATCATATGTCTGGAAAATGGAACCTTGAAATGATGCTTTACTCTAGTGAGCTAGCTAAGTAGCTACAGCTATTTGGAAGTGATGGGATAATTAGACTTGGCTATGCTACATGTTGTAGCAATAAGTATTTTAAGCTTCTTCAGGTAACGTAAGAGGAAGACCAACAACGTCTGTCACTTTCTTTGATACATGACATTTTGTTTGTCCAGATGTTTATGAGCTGATCGGTCATATCATTTGGAAAATCACGACACAGCTGTAAAAATTCTCTCTTCCACATTCAAAGTGGAACTAAGAACAAAAATGTAATGAGGGGGAATTTGAGGTCTGGATTTTTGCCAACCAAGTGTGATTGGTTCTTGCACCGCGACTGTTGTGCTCATTTGCATAATATTACATTTTCTCAACTGTTCTCACTGTTCATGTCACACGTGTTCACCTCATGAGATCCTGACCGGTCTGCAACTACCGTTCTATCACCTGTGAGCAGGGAGCTTTGTTACGTTCAGTAAGAGTTACTGTACATCCCGACTCTCTGCTGCCGAGCCGTGGAGGGAAGAGACTCACGTGGGTGAAATCAAGATGAGGCCCTTCAGGAAATGAAGCCTGCAGTAGTCAGGTGGGTCTAGGCGGATGCTGTCACGATCCGCTCTGTTCTTCATGTACAGCCACATTTTTAAATCGAGACTCAGTCTGGTGAGAGTGCAGATGAAGACGACGGCAGGGCCGGGGGCTGCAGCCTGTCATGTCTAATAAGAATCTGTCAAGTTATCCTGCAAAGTCTATTGATCATCCACATATGGCCCAATTTCTCTCCTCGGCTCAGAATAAGGATTTCACAGCAGAGTCGATGGAAATTGAATCATAAAAAAAGTGAGAAATGGTGGGACACAAAGGCAGAGGGGGGGGGGCTGTATAATTTGATGTAATTATTCAGCGTTATGCAATCATTTTTCAGTTGTTTCAAGGAGCTGTGTTATGTAAGCTTGATGTTCAAGTGAGAAAAAGCTCTCCTCTTTGGACTGTATTTGAATATAGATGCAGAAATCTATTAAGTGTTATAAGTGGTTAGATATGCGTTTCATTCCAAAATGCTACATATTAATTTAAATAACATTTGAGGAAAACAAAATGTTACCTCAACTTCATTACTTGACTTGTAAATATATTATTCCATCATTAAACATGTTTTCTGTGTGAAGGGTAGAATTACGTAATAAGTTCAGAATTACACTCGGAACATAAACTTTCCCTTAATAATTAGAATTTTAATGAGTTTTACTTTACAGTCTGTAATCACTGAGAGACTGCATGTTCATTTATTCAAATGCTGGATATCTTGTTTTCCAATGAAACTGTTCATTTATGTCTTGCAGGTGATAGAGAGAGAGAGAGAGAGAGAGAGAGAGAGAGAGAGAGAGAGAGAGAGAGAGAGAGAGAGAGAGTTTTTTTTGTTCGAACCTGTCTTTTCTCATAACCAGCCTCTGAGGGAATAAAGGAGCCTTGAGCTGTTGAACGCCGGAGTGTGAATGCATGTTTTTTTAATAAGGGCCAGCTGCCTGCTCGGCTTATTATCCCCGGTCTCTATACGCAGTGATAAATAAGCGTATTACAGACCGGCACATCTGCTGACACCTCCCAATATACAAAGGCCTTTCAAAAATTCATTTATGTACAGTATTTCCTAAATAGGCCTGGCACTTGTCGAACGGCGGCCGCTGGACGCCGTGCCTCCGGGCTGCGTGCCCTCTCCAACACCAAATCTGTTTGCTTAATTGATAAATGTTATCGCTTAATAAGTTGTGACAGAAAATTAATGGCGCTGGTCATAGCGGGTGTGTGAAGGTCGGTGGTGGAGGCTGACGGCTGATGGCCTAATTGGTTTTCACTCTGCTCTCAACTCGTTACCAGCCGGAGATTTCATCCCCGAAACACCTTGATGGCTAATTCTGGCACATTTACAAGCATTTTAATCAGCATCAACTCCAAATAACCCAGATGACTTTATACTCACTGGTGTCGGATTTACAGAGTAGAATAGCAACTGGTTGGCTGCTGTAGATCCCATGTGCTGCTTTTAACCTTTTGCTATGTTAAAGGAAAAATGTTAGTTATGTATCATCAATCTGTGATGTTCAACGCATTCCAGGAGTTTTTTTTGTGATCAAGTGGTGTAGTTTATTTTTTTGGTGAACCCACTTTCCCTCAACCTGCCTCGTCTACTTCTACTGCAGTTAGTGATTTCCTAAGTTTCCCAGAATGCCTTTCAACAACCCGCAGAGAACAGGTGTGAACTTATTGCTTTCAGATATTTGCCATACACGTAGGTGGAGAGACAACAATAGCATAGTAAGAGCAAGAGCAAGAGAGCAAGAGTTTTTCTAATTGAGAAAAGAGTTGCCCCTTACTCAGACCCCAACCTGTCTCTCTGCTGCATTGCATTCTGGTCTCTCTCCTGCTCCTGTGGGTGGAGAAACTGGTCTCTCTCCTCTTCTACGATGGATTTCTCCCTGTATGATTGTTGAACGTCTCTTGGTGCAAAATGGCGGCTCTAGAAAGAAGCCCTCGCTCTTTGATTCTGAGGGACTGACACCAAAACCTGACATTTACCGCCGCTGATGTTTTACATCCTGAAACATTTTCTCATATCAAACTCTACTGGAAATATCTGGAGGTGATGTCACCTCGTCTACGATTGGCCAGTTATCCACCAAGAAGAAAAATACACCAAACTGCTAAATGGAGCCAGGAATCACATTACAGTTACTGATCTAACAGATCGATCGTTACTTGCGTTCCATTCTTTAGCCTCTTTAACCTCTTTATTGGTGTAATTTCTATGACAGATTCACCTTTTTCTTATGCTGTCTTCATGTCAGAAATATCAGAATTACAGCAGAGCGACATGAATGAGCCAACAAAGTGGTAAATATGAATCGGAAAGTCTGAATTTATGCTGTAGGCTCTGTCTTTATTAAAAACAGATTTAGTGTCATAGGATTTAGCTCCACAAGATTTATTGTACACAGGCAAGCCCAGCACTTTGCTTTTCTCGGGGAGTAATAAGTAAAGTAACTCAATACTTTTAAGAGAAGTAACGAGTAATGTGTAATTCATTACTTTTGTCCAGTAACAACCCCAACAGTGTGCAAAGTACATCGCCAGCAGCTGTTTTGTAAGCGTGTTAAAGTGTTTCAGGGTTCAGGGAGTTTCTGTTAATGCACACACTACTTACAATTCTCTGTGTGTCTTTGTGCCAGACTCAAGCAGTTCTGTCACATCTTCCTCCACCTTTTCCACAGAGTCTCCTCTGTGGAGCGATCTGAAAAATTTATACTTGGGGACGGGGGAACTGCCCACTCTTATTTAAAAAGAATAAAGTATTCATTCAATTTCACATCTATGGGTATATACCGACTGAATCCGACTCTGCCGACTACAAAGTGGAGAAGATTTAGAGGAGAAGTGGAGATTGACAAAGTGGAGATTTAGGAGAAGCCCTGAATCCAAAAACCTGAACGAATGAGAGTGGAATGAATGGAAAGAGAGGTTATTTTTTAGATGCAATTATTATCTTTTGTTGTTGTTTTGACATTTCTCGCTTTTAATACGGTTTAACATACAAGAACGATGCATGAATTCTAATAATGGAATCAAATCTAACATCGGCAAAAACAGACAAGCAGCAAGGGTCATCAGGTCAAACAAATGCATTATACACACACACACACACACACACACACACACACACACACACACACACACACACACAGCCCTTGTGGCTAGGCGGGGGGGTTAAATAAACACTTAGCTGCTCCATCTGACCACAGGTCAATAGCAGCGGTGTGGCTCGGCCTGTCACTGGCTCAGCTTCACTCTTTAATTACACACCCATTGATTGGTCAGGATGTCGATAAGGCATTTAAGCAGCTTAATCCTCCTTGTATTAACATGAGCAATATGCACATGGTTTATGTATTAATTCTCAGCCTGAAGTGGAGCGCCCGAGCCCGCTGCCTCTCGCATTTCAATTGGGCCGTCTGAAATGCTGATAGAGAGGAGAAATGGATCGATTCAGGTGGCTGATGATGTTGAAAAAAACTGATAAAGTTACTTTCTGTTTTGCTGAGCCGGTGCCAAGCGGCGGTCGCTGCTCCTGTTGTCCTGAACTGAAGAATCTATCAGGGAGACTAAAACATCTTCTGGAATCAAATTAGAGCTGATCGAATTAGTCTAGCCGCATTGAAAGAAAATCTGTTTTTAATTTTATTTGATTATGTCAGCTTCGCCCACTTTGTCCATTAATGCATAGCTGGCAGCTGTAATTTCAAACAACAACAGCGCCCCTCCTCCCCACCACCCCTCCATCTATACAGTAGATGAGAGTTGTTGCTGAGGGAGTCGCTCCATCACCTCGGCTGCAGCCTCCACAGCTCCAGCCCATGAATGGTAAGCACCTTTGGGTGGAGCCGCGGCCGGCTGAGGGGGAGCGGGACCGGGCCGGAGAGGGAGCCGTCACCGGGACAGGCGGAGCAGAGAGGACGGACCGCTTCCTTTACAAATGACTGACAGCGGGTTAATTGACTGAACCGTCCCCAGTGCGGCACAACAGCAGCGCTCGCCGGAGAGCGTTTCCCCCGAAGGTGCTTCACATCACCCAAGATAAAGACATTCTACTGAGCTGAAGCAAGCAGATGTTCGAGGAATGTACTGGGACTGGTTGCTGAATAACAGTTCCTGTATCATATTAAGAGTGAGCATTCTCTGGTGTGTGTGTGTGTGTGTGTGTGTGTGCGCCTAGATTGCTAGTGGTGATCGGTTGTTTTTCTCCGCAGCAGCCCAAATGTAGTGGAAGCCAGACTCTTACCCCCCTTTAGAACTTTTTTTTGAGCTGGAAAAACAACATTAACAACCCAGGAAGGAGGAACATTTTTAGGTCATGGAACAGCTCCGATTTAGTTATGGAAAGTCGTGGAAAAGTCATGGAATTTTATATTGGGGACACGGTCTAAACCCTGAGTTAGGATCCTCCTCTGTGTCGGGATGTAGCTGCATTTCTAGGCTTAGTGAATGTGTGTAATTTGTGTAATTTTGTACAATTTAAACTGTAGAACCGTGAAACATTTGAATCGTGTGTTGCTCTGTGAATAAGTGGGTTCAAATAAAGTATCAAGTGTGTGTGTGTGTGTGCCTAGATTTTGGGACTGCTGGCAAGTGTAAAACATTAGGTTCCATGTTGCGCAGCTTTCACTTTATTCATGATGTCGCTTCAAAAGAGTTACTTTACCTACTGCTGTTAGCAGCACAGGAGCGTCTATTAAAGCATCAAAAGGACGTAGTTATCTTTACTGTAATGCAGCCTTTCATTACGTCCCCGAGGGGAATGGAAAACAGCCGTATTGATAAAAGTACAAACACGAAAGACTTTCCAGGTCTGTATCCGCAGCGCTGGGAGAATTCGGCTTTCATTCTCGCGGCGCGGGAAACGCTGCTTTCATTTAAGCCGCCAGTGGATGGCGTGACGTCGAGCGGCTTCTCACGCTCTGACGTCCGTCCCGTTTTATTTTCCGTCTTAGCCGTCGTCCCGGTGACGCCGACTCGTCTGTCAGCGCCGGTGAGAGTTTAACCCCCCCAGGACTCATCATCACACGAATAAGCACTTTGAAGCCAAATACTCAACAGCAGTAAAGTAAACAACTAAAATATTTATTAACTGAAGAATTTACAGCAAACTCTTATCACGACACAGTCTTTAAGTCAAATGACACTTAACCCTTTGAGTGCAGTTAGGTTGGCCACTCCGATCTGGAGAAGTAACAATGAACAGACCCGGGTTTCCCTCCTCCGCCACGGTCCTCTATCAAAAACATGGACGAGCACATCAGGATCTAGAAGGTCCAAAACTGCTTCTTTTTAAAAAGTCAGACATTAAAGGAGAAACAACAATGGCTTGTATTTTTTAGTAGGAACTGAATCAAGAACAACATTGTCATTTTCAACATTTTTTTTTTTTTTTTACATGTGTACATAGGTCTATTTTCTCTGCCTCTCATGAGGAGATTTTCAGTTCAGTTCAGTATAGACGGTGTGTTGGGGAAAAAAAAAAACATGGCTTGTCGATGGATCGTCTGTCCGAACGTTTTGTCCTCCTGGAAGAAGATGGACAAGTCGCTGATCTCGGTTCGCTCTGACTCCCAAAATCCCTTACTGCTGATTGTTAGTTGTAAGTGAGGGACACTGATCAGAGGTCTGTACATACACCTAGGCTAGTCAAATCCATAATGGAGTCTGTTGTTCTAAGACGGTGAAAGGACATTAAACTATGACGAATACTAAAAGGGTTAAGGCAAGAATACAAAAATAAAGAAATAGTAAAAACAATAGAAATGTTGCTTTTCTCTCATAATCGACTGGTAACGCTCAGGTCCTAAGAAGCTGTGGTAGTGAGAATTATTCACATAGTCTTACTCTCTTTACAGAATCCTTCACTTTACACAATATTTACAGCAAAACAGAACCTATCCCACAAAAAGAAAAGAGTTCACTAAAATTAACACAAGTTATTCATGAACACAATGATAATTAAAAAACTGTATAATTTCATCATATTGTCAGTATGTAAAAACATTTACACACAGACTTGCAAATAGTGTTTTACAGTAGTCATTATATTTCATATCAAATCAATCAACAGAGCAATCTGAAAACTGTGTTTTCAGTAATCTTTTGTACAAATGTCTGCTTTCCCGGTGACATGGTTTAAATTGCTGTGTTAAATTCCGATGGAGAGCTGATACAGGTACAATTTACAACACTTTTGTTTTTCTTTTGTGTATCTTTTGCACAGTTGACAGATTCAATTTTACAAGAGGCATTGTGATAATGGTGGACGATACACAGAGAATGCTCTAGTGAGACACAAACAGAGAAACCCATCTAATGTCAAACGAGGACAACAGCGGGACAGCGGGTGAGCAGCGGGACAGCGGGTGAGGTCAGAGCAGCGGTCGCCTCGCCGCACCTCTGTCCTCTGCAGACGGAACCACCCAGCCTGCTCTCCCGAAACCTGGCGAGACGAGCACCAGGTCTAGAAATGCAAATAACGAGGTCCGTGCACGAAAAGTGAGAGAAGTACGTCTCACCAGCAGGAAAGGATTAGGTGAAGGAGGATGGACAGGAGCGGATGGGCGGAGACATTTACCTTCAACTCCGACAACAAGTTTTCTACTGGGAGGGAAGGTTTCGTTTATTCAACCATGACCAAAACCTTAACCTAACCTTAACCAAATTGTTTGAGTTGCCTAACCTTAACTTAAGTCTTTAGTTGAGAGGTGTCAGGTGATGTCACCACCTGTTGTACTCTATAGACGGTGACATCACCTGGCACCAAAGACCAGCCAATAGCAGATGACCAGTCCAGTAACCCTACTTTTCACCATTAGGTGTCAGGCTTCACCACAGATTTGGGTTTGGAGTTTAGTTACTTTTTAATGTTATCTAATGTTTGAAAATGGTGTGTCCACTTCTTGCCACATAATCCTTTCATTTGGTGGAGAAACGTAATCTTCACATCAGTCGTGTCCACAACACATAATCTGCATTTCAGAGTTTGTGCTCATTTCACAAAATTTTATGAGACGGTGTTGGACAGTCCCACTGGTTTGACCAAAAAAAACCCACACATGACAGTGAGGGACGGATGGGTGAGAGCACACAGGGCGGCAGAACGAGACGTGAGGGAAAAGACGGCGCTCTTGGGTTAATGGAGAGAGGTGTGGAGGAGAGGACAGGGCGCGAGAGCAGAGCGGAGACAGAGATGTGAGTGTGAGAACTGTAGCAGGAAAAATCACCGGACTCTCCTGCCTTAATAAGCCCGGCCGTCCGTAAACAGGCGTGACCCTCGGTGACCTCCTGGCATATACTCACATCCCGGCAGCGTGACATGCCTTTAATTATCCCCCGCTCCCTCTCTCTGTCTTTCGCTCTCTCTTCCCCGCTCTATCGCTAACGGCTATGTATGCTAATGACGGCGCCTTGGACCCGTGGGGACGCTGTCTTCCGTGAGGTCTCCTCTGCATGTGGAATGAGCGGCCACGTGTCTCGCCGAGCCCCGGGAGAGACCGGGAGGACGCCGGCCCTCCGCTAGCTTTAAATCGACGGCTGCGGCTTGGTGCTGGTTCTGGCCCGCAGGAGTCTGTTGTGCACCGTCACGCTGCTTCCACGCGCTGTCAATGCCGCGTCCCGTTTTGCTATAGCTATCCGACAGCCTGCCAGAGGGAGGAGACGCTGGAGAGGCCGAGGGAGAGGGAGTGTTGGTGACAGACTTGCTAACGGCACAGCAAGAACGCCAAAAGGGAAACAGAGACGGGTTTCGCGTAGAATGAGGGAACGATAAACATCACTTGTGAAACTGGCTATTTCCACGGTGGATGACAACGTGTTTTCATACAACCGTTTGTATGATAAGAAAAGTTATGCACCCTTGATTCGCACTATACCTGCTGAAACTACTTAGGTTAAGATGAGGCAGCTACAGCAATTCGGTTAAGGTTAGGTTAAGGTTTTGGTCATGGTTAAATAGATGAAACCTTCCCTCCCAGTAGAAAACTTGTTTTTATGAGTTGGGAATTGAACCCGGGTCGTGGGAGTTGAAGGTAAATGTCTCCGCCCATCCGCCACACTGTTACTTTCCACTGTGCTTTCTCCATTTCTAAATCAAACTAGTTCCTGTTTCAGTAGCGTGAGCCCCGCCTCCCGTTTCAATCAATTTTCAATCAGTAGAATATTGTATGAAATTAGGGTGCATTACTTTTTGGAACTAGAATGAATTTGATATGAGATCACCCAGCAGATGACCAAGAGAACTGGACCATCTCAACGTCTGTCCAGCTGACTGAACGTGGATCGTGGATCCTAATCTCAGTGACATTTGGCTGTTTTTGGGTTCAAAATCTTCTGCCAACCAGAATTCCCCAAGAAATGTAGTGAAATGGAAACACCACAAAGTAAACTATACACAGTGACTGTGGTGCAAGCGACTAGGGGAATGACTGAACGTGTCTCAGTCTCCTCCAGTGGTACTGAGCCATACACACACACACACACACACACACACACACACGCACTCATATTTTATGTCATCAGAGTTACAGCATCAAAGCCCAACTCACGGCCTTGACACCCAGTCCGTCCAGAGTGTGTTTGTAGTTTGTGTGCAGACGCTGACATGCATGAGTGTGTGTGTGTGTGTGTGTGTGTGTGTGTGTGTGTGCGTCTGCATTATGAATCCAAGGTAAGAGTCATCAAATGGAATGAGCGTGGCAGTCCTGGAGTGAAATGAAGCAAAGGAGCAGTGAGGAGAGGAGGAGAGGAGGAGGTTTTCTCGAGGAGCGGAGCTTTAGTTGTTCTGAAGGCAGTCGAGATCCACCGAGCAACACACACTCCCATTCTGACCAGCGCAGCACGAAGGAGTGGAGGAAAAACAAAAGACAGACAATTATTAGAGTCTCATTAAACACATGTTGCATGTAAAAGTGTGTGTGTGTGTGAGTGTGGGCAGGTGTTTGATTACAAAGGCAGCATGAGGAGAAAGGTGAGGGATTCTGGTCTTACAGAGAGGACAAAGATATAAAAAAAAAGATAATGAGAAGAAACTTTATGTTGCACTTTTTCACAGCGCTTTACAAAACAAATAAGAGAAATGAATAAATACAATAAAAGAGTAGATTAAAAAATGGAAACACAGACAAATGAGAATACCAATAAAAAGGAGAGGAATTACAGCAGGGATAAAACAGGACATAAAAATGAGCAGTATAAAAAGTGTGCTTTGAGAAGTGATTTAAAAGATGAGTTATGGCCAGGACTTTAATTGGACGCTATTTGTTTGTGTGTGTGTGTGTGTGTGAGAGATAAAGTGCATTACAGCAGAGCCAGACAGAAAGCGGCGAGGTCGCCAGGTGCCGCCGCCGCCTCCTAGAATCGGCCGGTTGTGGGCGTGTCACATGCATTTACGCTCGTTTGTTGATAGGATCGCATTAAGTACCAAACGAAGGTAAACGAGTACTTTTTTTTTTCACTGCCATGGATCAATGAAGGAAAATCGTTGTTGTTGCTGCAGCCGTTTATCTAGGAGATACGGCCGTGTTGAAGTGATTAGTAGCTTCTCCTCCATGATGAGAATGGGAACTAATATTTAGGAAGGGGGAGAAACGGGTACTGTGCTGCGATCTTCTCTTTTAAGTTCACTGATTTTAACTTTTCCCACCGCGCTGCCCGCTATCCCATCATGCTCTGCACAAGGTTGCCTAGCAAAACTGCGTGCGTACAGTGTGTCTTTAGCCTGACTGTCTTTTTAAACGTGTGCAAAAGGCGTCGTCTGAACGCACCCTATCAGCAGCAGGTTCAACCAGCGTTAGCGATACAGCTAACGAACAATTTGACTGTCAAGGAAGCGTTACTAAGACTATGAAGCATAATTTTGGCATATTAATAATATTGCAGATCAAGACTATAAATGTTGTCAGTTAATAATAAGTAGACCTGGTTAGTTTGGAGATGAATATAATGTCAACAACATAAAGTAGCTGAAGAGTAACATTAGCGGGAGCGTATCTATGTTCCCAGGGTACTATGTTCCCAAGGTCCTATGTTCCCAGAGTCCTAAGTTCCCAAGGTCCTATATTCCCAGGGTCCTATGTTCCCAGGGTCCTAAGTTCCCAAGGTCCTATGTTCCCAGAGTCCTATATTCCCAGGGTCCTAAGTTCCCAAGGGTCCTATGTTCCCAAGGTCCTATGTTCCCAGGGTCCTAAGTTCCCAAGGTCCTATGTTCCCAGAGTCCTATATTCCCAGGGTCCTAAGTTCCCAAGGGTCCTATGTTCCCAAGGTCCTATGTTCCCAGAGTACTAAGTTCCCAGGGTACTAAGTTCCCAGGGTCCTAAGTTCCCAAGGTCCTATGTTCCCCGGGTACTATGTTCCCAGGGTACTATGTTCCCAGGGTCCTAAGTTCCCAAGGTCCTATGTTCCCAGGGTCCTATGTTCCCAGAGTCCTAAGTTCCCAAGGTCCTATGTTCCCAAGGTCCTATGTTCCCAGGGTCCTAAGTTCCCAAGGTCCTATGTTCCCAGAGTACTATGTTCCCAGGGTCCTAAGTTCCCAGAGTCCTAAGTTCCCAAGGTCCTATGTTCCCAAGGTCCTATGTTCCCAGGGTACTATGTTCCCAGGGTCCTACGTTCCCAGGGTCCTAAGTTCCCAAGGTCCTATGTTCCCAGGGTCCTAAGTCCCCAAGGTCCTACGTTCCCGAGGTCCTAAGTTCCCAGGGTCCTATGTTCCCAGGGTCCTGTGTTCCCAGGGTCCTAAGTTCCCAAGGCCCTATGTTCCCAGGGTCCTACGTTCCCAGGGTCCTATGTTCCCAGGGTCCTGTGTTCCCAGGATCCTGTGTTCCCAAGGTCCTATGTTCCCAGGGTCCTAAGTTCCCAAGGTCCTATGTTCCCAAGGTCCTATGTTCCCAAGGTACTATGTTCCCAGGGTACTAAGTTCCCAGGGTCCTATGTTCCCAGGGTACTATGTTCCCAGGGTCCTATGTTCCCAAGGTCCTATGTTCCCAGGGTACTATGTTCCCAGGGTACTAAGTTCCCAGGGTCCTAAGTTCCCCAGTTCAATATTCTGTTAACACACATTAACCCTCCTATTGTGTTCGGGTCAAATTTGACCCGTTTGAAGTTAAAATATTTCATAAATATTATCCAGTTTTTTTTATTGGAACAAGGCTTCAAAACAGCTATATAAACACAACAAAACCAGTGGTTAAAATTTTATTTAATTTGAAGGTCTCTAACCCTAACCCTACTAACCCAAACCCTAACCCTAGAACTGGGGAACATAGGACCCTGGGAACATAGGACCTTGGGAACATAGGACCTTGGGAACATAGGACCCTGGGAACATAGGACCCTGGGAACATAGGAATGACTCCACATTGGCTAACGTACTGTTGCCTGATTTGGACTTTGATTCGTCTTATTTTGGCCTCGATCTCCTCATCTCACCTCATTTTGGTGTATACTTTTATTTTTTTGTCTGAAAGTCTTCCATTGTTGACATCTGCTTCACAGTCTTCAGCATAGTGTTTCCCATCCAGAGTATGACGTAGCAAAACTGCGTCCAGCACGCTCTAATGTGACTTCCAGTCTTTAGGTGCCCCACCAAAAGGCAAGTGATGTGAAGTCATACATACTCGAGAAGCAAAATATCAAATTTCGTAAATATCTACAGATATTTAGACATATAAGCGTGAACCCTTGCATTGCGTTTTGGGCAAAGGCGTCTTCATAGAGAGGATCCATAACAGGTAATATATTTGTGAAGAGTATTTAAAAAAGGATCCAGTGGCACTATTGGCTGATGAACAGAAAAGAAGAGACTTGACTACCTAGCCTTCAGTTCCTACTGTTATCTGTAACATTGTGAAGGTGCAGGAAGGGTTAATATCAGCGCTGACATGAACTAGTTATTATTAGATAAGCTTTTTGCATCTGAAAACTATGCGTGCTGTTATCCATTTGCAGGGACTAAAAGATAAAGAATTACAAAATAAGGTAAAAGTAATATTCAACTTAAAAAAAAAGACAGATGGAGCATGTTTAATTCATGAGAATCTTCAGTGAAAACAGTAGGTGGATGAATTGTATTCATAATTGATTTTTTGGGTCTGGAATCGGCCACACTGACGTTAAATCAAACATGGCTGCCGTGTGACTAAAGCGGCGTGTTGCTGCCGTGTGTCACAACCCACCTTACACTTGCAGGTGGTGCAGGGCGAGTTGGGCATGTGCCACGTGTCTCCGCTGAGGCGCGCCACGCCGGCCGGGTCCCGGCACGTCTGCCGGATGTCGTAGGACAGGTTGTCGGCCAGGCAGGGATCGGTGACGCAGCGCGGGCAGCACTCGCCCTCCGCCACCGCCGTGTACTCACACATCAACACAGGACACACCAGAGGCCAGCAGTCCACCTCGCCCTCCTGCAGAGAGAGAGAGAGAGAGAGAGAGAGAGAGAGAGGGGAGGACAGGTGAATGAATAATAGAGGACAGGAGAAAAGGAGGGAAGAAAGGAGAGAAGGAAGGAAGAGAGAAAGGAATGATGAAGGGAAGGAATGAATGGAGGAAGGAACAAAGGTGGGGGGAGGAAAAAGAAAAGGAAGGAAGGGGGAAGAAAGGAAGGAAGGGAGAAGTGAGGAAGGAGGGAGGTTGGAAGAAAGGAAAAGGAGGAAAGCAAGAAAGAAAGAGAAAGTGAACGGGAAAAAAGAGAAAATGAAAAATCAGGGAGATAACAGAGTCAGTGTGAGTGTGTGTGTCACCTGGACTGGCGGCTGCAATTACAGCTCACACACTGCACCAGGGCAGAGTGTTGCCACAGCAGCGCCACATCTCTAATTAGAGAGGTGGTAATTATCAGAGCTGTGCATACACTCACACACACACACACACACACACACACACACTCACACACACACGCTCACACACACACACACACAGAGCCAAGCAGCAGCGGATCAGGGCCAGGTATGAAACAAAGCCCGGCTCAAAGCTTCATGTCGATTAGAAGATTCTGTCGATGTTTTTCATGTTTGTTTCCTTTCTGACGCTCTCAGCTTTTTATTTCTGTTGGACACAAAATTTCTGATTTGATTCAGGAAAAGCTGAACATCAGCTTCTCCAACAGCTGCCCGCCATCAGGAAAACTAAATATTTCATCCTTTAAATCTACTATAATCATATAACACTATACTCTTGGGCTTTTTATTATCTCTCTTGCACAATATGTATTTTTTTCTCTTCTTTCTGTACATTTTTATATGTGCACATATTTAAACTCTACCACTTTATAATATGCTGTACAAACCATCAGTATGCATGTTTCATGTTATAAATCACAAAGCGTTGGACTTGTTCTCACGTTTCATATCCAAACCCTGTCAGCTGCCAAAATTAGACGCAAGCTTCTGTTGAAATTGCTAATATCCGTCTGTTAAGCATTTAATTTTTCATTCAACTTATTTAGTCTTGCCAAGAAAATCTAAAAAGCACATTGGCAGTAAAACTAAACAACTGAAGCTTCACGGACTTTGAAGTTGACGAGTGTGGATAAAGACAAAAAAACAATATAACTTGGAGGCATTTGTTTGCATTACAGAAAAATAAAGTTTGTCAAATGGTAAGAAGTGATAGTGACAACAATGAAAGAAAGTACTAAATTACACACATCATCACATCCAGGGACAGAACTAGCATTCTCTGAAGTCACTTTCTGGCAGATCCTGCTATTGTCAACAGCACCAAAGCAGTCATTGTGCATTATTGCTTGTAACACACATAACGACCACAATTAATAGAGTGTGGTAACACAACTCAGCTGTAAACGTTTCATTTCCTGCAGCTCTTAACCAGAGGGTTCAAGACAGAGCCCCTACCCACTACCACTTCACTACCAAGTGTCACTCCAAATCAAGTTACACTCGCAGCTGTGGAGGTGCCCTCGGATGAAGGGGGAGGGTAGAAATGAATTGACAAACTATGGGACTCCCTCGCCACTCTACCGGAAGAATTGGAAGCAGTCATCACCATGGCAACCGATAGAAGCCCTGCTCGCGCGGCTGTTTTGCCGTTGCAAATGTTACGAGAGGCAACAATAACAGGTTGCAACTGTCACTGTAAACACATAACATCCAAAACCATAAGAATTAAAGTAAGTTAGTGAGTAAACTGGACTATTTTTGTTTGCATGCATAAAGACATTTATGAGTTTGCTACAAGTCAAGCGACCTTAAAGGATAAGGCTGGGGTTTTTTAATGCATGTCTTACTGTCAACAAATCCTATGAAAATAACAAAATCAGCAATGATTTTATTTTGCCAACAAGTCTCGTCCATGTAGCCGGTGCCCAATGCAGCCTCATGTCCCAGCAGCCATAGAACTCCACTGTATTAAAAAAACGATTAAAAACACGTCACAGAGCCATGCTGCTGCTCTGCAGCATACTTCATCATCACGATGCACCGGGCCGGCCGACTTTTTCCTCAAACAACTTCATAAGCCGGCTGTAAACACGTTTTCCATCTCAGGCAGTATTGTGAGCAACAGGGTTTTATGTTTTTAGATAACTGGCCCTCCTTCTGGGGTAATGGCATGCTTAAGACTGATGGCATACACCCTACTGGGTTGGGTGCCCACATTTTGTCTAGGAACATGGACAGGTGCTTGAGGCAGGCATGACACACTCCCCTAAAGCATGCTGGGTCGCAGGTTGTTAGACAGCCTGCTAGGATTTCACCTAGTGCGGGTTTGGAGTCCGATAGCTCAGATAGCTTAGTGTATCCAATCTTGACTGTGTCCTGCCCTCGCCATGCCACCTTTTGCCATCGCCGAGCCAAACGTTCTCAGCATAACCTTATTCATATCAACCCTTCTGGCTGCAGCATTGACGCTACAACGAACTCTATTGCGTACTCGCAAATCAGCACTGTATCCTTTCCTCGTCTCTCCTACCGTCGTCCTCGGCCGCCGCACGGAACAAAAAGTAGTAACGTAATTGAGATTAAACCTATTCGCATTGCTGAGCGTCCCGAACCTACTAGCAACACAAAGCGCATATGTCTCGGATTCATCAATATCAGATCACTCGCTAACAAAGCCCTGCTGGTCAACGACTTAATTAAAGAACATAGTATTGACATAATGGGATTATGTGAAACCTGGCTAAAGCCAAATTATGCTCTTCCATTAATTGAAGCTTCCCCCTCTAACTTCGATGTCCGAGCGACATGCAACTCGCATGTCGCTCGGACATCTAAGAAAGGTGGGGGCGTTGGCCTAATCTTCAATTCGAGTCTGAACCTTTCTCCAGATCTAAGTAATAAACTCTCATCTTGTGAGATGCTCACTATGCGCCCGTCCATTCCAGTTAGCATGGGCCTTAACCACTCTGGTATCCTGCCCTTCTACCTAATCATCCTTTATCGCCCTCCTGGGCCCTATTCATCTTTTTTAGAAGAATTTTCCAATTTCCTCTCTGACCTTGTAATTCGTACGGATAACATCCTAATTATCGGTGATTTCAATATTCATCTAAATTGTAAAACTAATCCACTTAGCAAAGCTTTTTCGTCCCTAATTGACACTTTTGGCTTTACTCAGTTGGTTCACGAACAGACCCACTCTAGTGGCAACACTCTTGATCTGGTCCTCGCTCGTGGTGTCAGACTTAGTTGTTTTGCCGTATCCACCGGCATTATCAGATCATTATCTCATTAAATTTCAAATTGCTCTGCCCTGTCGGCATTCCAATCCAGTTGATACCTACAGCATCCGCCGTATTGATACTTCGACAACTACAAAACTCGCTGATCTCCTACCTAAAACTCTTGCCTCTCTCCCTGAACGAATTGGTTCCCTCGACGAGTTCACGGATAGCTTCAACTCTATTCTAATTGACTCGCTTGACTCTGTTGCGCCCCTACTCATAAAAACCCGCCGTCTAAAGAAACCGTCGCCCTGGTTCACTGATGAAACTCGTGCACAAAAACAGCCGTGTAGAAAGCTAGAACGCAAATGGCGATTATCCAAACTCGAGGTCTTTCGACTAGCTTGGAGCGATAGCCTATTGACTTACAAGCGTACGCTCTCCGCCGCTAGGGCCTCCTTCTCCCAATATTAGGCCCCTCCCTACTCAATATCATTAACACCTCTCTCTCCTCTGGCATTGTGCCCTCGTCCTTCAAATCAGCCATAATTAAACCCCTGCTCAAAAAATCCAACCTTGATCCTGATGATCTTAATAACTTTAGACCAATCTCCAATCTCCCCTTCCTCTTTAAAGTCTTGGAAAGAATAGTTTCTACCCAACTAACTGACTACCTCTCGTGTAATAGTCTCTTCGAACCCTTTCAATCTGGTTTTAGGTCTCTACATAGCACTGAGACTGCTCTCACAAAAGTGGTAAACGACCTACTCCTCGCCTCAGATTCCGATTCTTCTTCTGTTCTTATCTTACTTGATTTGAGTGCGGCATTTGATACAGTCGATCATAATATTCTCTTAAACCGCCTAGCGAGCTACGTTGGCATCCGCGACTCTGCGCTTTCCTGGCTAAATTCCTACCTATCTGACAGAACGCATTGTGTCTCACATAAAAATACTATATCTGATTACTCTAAAGTTAACTTTGGCGTACCGCAGGGCTCCGTGCTCGGACCTTTGCTTTTCTCCATTTACATGCTACCTCTTGGTGAAATCTTCCGCAGTTATGGTATTAAATTTCACTGTTACGCGGACGATACTCAAATTTACATACCAATTAGACCTGACGACCGTTTACAACTTTCAAACCTAGAATTATGCCTAATCGCTGTCACCAATTGGCTGTCACTAAACTTCTTGCGACTAAACGCCAACAAAACTGAGATGCTAGTTGTTGGCCCAAAAACCCAACTACCTCTCGTTTCAGACCTTACTCTCAATTTTGGGGATTGCTTAATTACCCAGAGTCCCACAGTTAAAAACCTTGGCGTTACGTTCGACTCAGCTCTCTCATTCGATGCTCACATTAAGGAAATCACTAAGATAGCATTTTTCCATCTTCGTAATATCTCGAAAATTCACTCCCTGCTAAATACGGCGGATGCTGAAACCTTAATACACGCTTTTGTTTCATCAAGACTCGATTATTGTAATGTTTTACTCTCTGGCCTACCTAACTGTAGTATTAAAAAACTACAACTTGTGCAAAATGCTGCTGCCAGAATACTAACCAGAACTAGAAAATTTGACCACATTACTCCTATCCTTACCTCCCTTCACTGGCTCCCAATTCAAGCCAGATCTGACTTTAAGGTGCTTCTGTTAGCTTATAAATCGTTACATGGGCTTGCACCATCATATTTATCTGACCTCATCATCCCTTATATTCCATCTCGTGCCCTCCGTTCGCAGGATGCTGGCTACCTTATTGTCCCTAGAATCAAGAAAAAATCAGCAGGCAGTAGAGCTTTCTCCTACCGAGCTCCCTATCTCTGGAACCAGCTACCTCTTACAGTCAGGGAAGCTAATTCTGTCGAAATCTTCAAATCTAGACTCAAAACCTATCTTTTCTCGCAATCATACGACCTACCTTAGCACCGCTGGCCTGGGCTCGTCACAGTCTTCTCTCTTACCCTAGCCTAGACAGTATTTATATAGAAATTTGCCGTTGGGAACATAAGCATAGGGATGCCCTCTGGCTACACTGTGTCTAATCACTTTCTATCTGCTGTCTGTATGAGCGTGTCTGTGCCCAAATACGTCTGGGTCTTGTGCTGCTTCTGCACAGCTCTGTGTGTGTGTGTGTGTGCGCGCGGCTGGTTTTCTCCTCCCTTTCTCAGATTCCTCTGACCCTGATGGTCTTCGGTGCTGGCCTTAGTCCCATCCCTGACGCTGCTCCCACCTGGATCTCTCTCTCTCCGTGTGTGCGTTGTCTTTGTGTGTACCTGTCTCTCCCCCCTTTCTCAGACCCCGGTGCAGTGCAGTGGTCGCCAGTGCATGCCTTTGTCCCATCCCTGCTGCCGCTCCCACCCGATGTGCTCTGACTCCGTGTGTTCTGTGTGCAGCTGCTTCTCTCCCCTTCCTCAGACTCCGGTCCAGTGCTCCACCTGCCAGTGGACAGGTGTTGCTCTGGCCGGTCGTCGGCACCGGCCTGGTCCTGCTCCCACCCAACGTGTCTGTCTTGTGTTCTGCTGCTGCTGCTTCTCCCCTTACTCTCTCCCCCTTTCAGACTCCGGTGCAGTCCAGTGGTCGTCAGCGCCGGCCTCGGTCCCTTCCCACATCCCTGATGCTGCTGCCCCCTTTTGTGTCTCTGACCCTGTGTGTTCTGATTTACGACTGTTGCCCTCACTCCTTTACTGCTGGCCTCAGCCCCCCCTCACCGCCGCATGCTCCTCCCCTTCTTTTGTCTCTCTCTGTTTTCTCTTGTCATCATTGTTGCCCATGACTCTGTCAATGTTTTGCCCGGCACCTATTGCACGCTAAGCCGTCCCGGGGGGGGGATCCCTATCTGCCTCAGCCCGCCCAAGGTTTCTTCCAAGTTTTTTCCTGGGAGTTTTTCCTTGTGTGCATTTAGGGTCTAAGGCTGGGGTGCCGGGTAGGTTAGGCTATATAGAATAGGTAGATTGTTTGTCTTGCTAAATCTGCTCCTACCTACCTTGTGTTTTTCATTATGCTGTCCTACAAAATTTTGTTTACCACTGACTGTGTTTAGTTAGACCTAGCTAGACTCATTCTCTGTAAAGCCCTCTGAGACATGCTTGTGATAAAGGGCTATATAAATAAATAAATAAACTAGGAAAGTAGTTCCGTAGCACCGAAAATAGTCCCCGGCGTAATGAAGAATTTGTTCCCATTTGAATTTGATTTGGTAATAACTGTCTGACTTTTCATGGTAACAGTTAGCGATTTTTAAAATTGAAACGATGTCTTTGTGAGCTGTATTTAAAGGTTTTTAGCTTACAATTGGAGCCAATGACTTCCGGGTTGACGGCTAAAAACGATACGTGGGAAGTCAGAAAGAGTAGAGCAAACGTATTGTTGATTTTGTTATTTTCATAGGATTTGTTGACGGTAAGCAATGCATTAAAAAACACCGGCCTTATCCTTTAAGAACAAAGTAATATTCTCCTTTCTTAGTTTTAAACTTCACCACACATTCTGTGATTTAGTTTGAGGCTGTAAAGTCAGCATGAGGAAAACAAAAGTGTGTGTGAATGATCAAAAATACTTGACAAAGTAGATAGGCGGAACTTAACATTTGTCTGGTGTTTCCTCCAGTCTCCTGTTGCAGGTGCGCTTCCTGCTAGCCGACGTTCGAGTCTGCATCGATGCAGACTCGCTATCGGAGGGTTTAACAGTCCACTTACACTCCCGCTAATTGGTTTGGGACGGCCCTTAATATGGCGAACCCTCCACGTGAACGCGCAAACGGAGGGGGAGTGGATAGGGTGAGGGGTTAGGGGCTGGTTTGGGATTGGGCCTGAGACTGAGACTAAACCAAGAGACAGTTCTGCATGCAGGTTGTTTGTAACGGTTGTATTAATTAAAGGGGCTCTACTGTAGGAATTCAAATTCTACACATTTTATATACATATATAATCAAAGATGTTTAACACAGACATTGTCAAAATTTGATTTTGTTTGAGTGCTTAAATTTGAAGTTATTGCATTTCCTGCAAATCCACCGGACTTACAGGCAGTTTCAGACTAACTCCAGGAGATGCATTACAACTGAACTTCGTCCTAATTGGCTCCCCTCACTAAACAATCAATGCAATCCGTCCAATCAGGCCAGTTAGTAGCATGTGAACTGGAAATCTGCCTCCACTCAGCAGGTTGAATTAGAGGAACTGCTGCTATTGGCCAATCAGGGTCTATTCAATAAACAGCCTTCAACTAAACTACATTTACTTGCGAGACATCATGAGGAACATTATTCTCATCCTGAGCCACAGAAATAATATAGGAACTTAAAATATCATCTCAAACGAAACTGTGACAGAGAAACTATGATGAAATACAAATGATCATCACAAACTGAAAATGATGTGGGTCTTAGTACTACAGGTATGTAAGGGACAAATTACATATAGGTCCAAAATCGCTGAACTTATCCTTTAACCATTCAGCATCCCCTCCAAAATATGCACAGGCACGGCGTAGATGATGAGCAGCTCTACACATCAAGGTTTTGTTGTGTTGTTGTTGTTTATGCTCATTACAAGCACGCAACAAAACAAGAGAGGAGGAAAACTGGATAGAAATGTGTGTGTGTGTGTGTGTGTCAGTCTCTTAGATTAGATTACAGTTTTTCTCAATTGATTTCTCCAAATTAAAGTTCATGCTCTCAGCAGTAAACACATCAGCGAAACAGACTCCCGCTTTGCAAAACAGCCCAACTGTAATGCAACATGAAGTGCTGCTTTCTGTTCAGATACCGACATCAAAACTACACATGTCATCTATTGATTAGATCATATATTCAGCCTTATCCACACAGGAATACTAATGGAAAAACACATTTATCAGAGAGTTGAACAATCATTTTTTTTTTTTCCATAATCTGATTTTGTGGAATTTTATCTATAATTTGTTGATGTTTTCCCTTACAGCACACAAAACATCCGGTCCTCATACTTTTGGAAATATTATAATACGTAATATTTCACAGTTTCACATGTAATAGGTTTGTCAGTTGTCAACATGATAAATCACAGCTTGCTTCAATAGAAACCACAAACAAGTTTACTGTTGTAACCAATGACTTTATTCCTCATTAACCCTTTTATTTCTGCCAGGCCAGAGGATTTATGGGTTGTGTTGTTTTGTAATTTGTGTGAAAACAATGTAAAGGTATTATTAGACTATTAGTTAAGGTACTTTTTTTTAGAGTTTAGAGAGTTTTTAGAGAGTTTAGACAGCTGTGTGAACTGTTCTGAGAGCATTTGTTAGCATTAGAGAGTTTTGTGTGTAGCATTTGGAAAAATGATCTGTATTTTGCATGAAAACAATGAAAATGTGCAGCTGGTTTTGCAAAATTATCAAGGGTTTAAATGGCTGTGTTAACTGTTTTGACAGCATGGACTGTGTCTAATCAATTGATGAAAACTGCGGTGTGTGTGTGTGCGCGCGCGCGCGCGTGTGTGTGTGTGTGTGTGTACGGACCATGCAGCGGCACTGCTGGCAGCCGTAGAGCCAGGATCCCCCGCTGCGGTAGAGTGTGCGTCCGTTCTGGTCCAGACACTGGCTGCTGGGCCGGTTGTCGCAGCTGGGACAGCAGAACAGATCCTCGTCCGGGTCCGAGCAGTCGCAGGGTCTCCTCCTGCAGTACGTCTGCCCGTCCTGCACAGGTCACAGGTCACAGGTCACAGGTCACAGGGGAAAACACTGAGGTTAGACCAGAGGTGTGACCAAGTCAACTTCGCTCGAGTCCCAAGTCTGTCTCAAGTCTTGAGGCACAAGTCTCAAGTCGAGTCCCAAGTCTAAACGTAGATTACCAAGTCAAGTCCATGTCATTAATGTCAAGTCTCAAGTCTAAATGTAGAACAAGTCAAGTCAGAACAAATCCAGAGTCCAGTATCAATTTAATGTCTTAAAGAAAACTAAATATCTAGGACTTTTCAATGCAATATGGTTTTAATAGGATAAAAACTTGGTAAGAGCATCATGAGTTTGATTTCTATAATCAGTTTCAACTTAAATTCAATCATTCCATACAAATTCAGAAAACAGAATTTAAATTCAGTCGTCTGCTGGAACAAATCTCATCACTTTCAATCTAAGTCATTTACACAAACACAAGATCTCAAGTCAAGACTTTAGAAACCTTTTCAAGTCATCAAAGTACAAGTCAGAGTCAAGTCCCAAGTCACCAGAACCCAAGTCAAGTCTCAAGTCTTCTCTTCATGCATCAAGTCAAGTCTCAAGCAATTAAAATTGTGACTCAAGTCCAAGTCATGTGACTCGAGACCTCTGGGTTAGACCGGTATATAGTATATATGCCTTTTATTAAATATTGGATATCGGCCAGTCAGTGTCTCCACCTCTGATATGATGGAGCTACAGGAAAACAGTCTGTAATAGCTGACATGACATTTGATTTTCTTCACACATCTTTTGTCATGTAATTGTTAAATAATGTTTTTGTAAATGAATTCTTCATTTAAAGGCAGTAACGTATCCCAGAGTTTCCCCTACCAAAAACAGGTGTGGTGGGTCATCCTGCCTTAAAGAGCTGCTGACACTAAAATCATTTCCAATAATTAGTGTCCCATGATGGTCTAAATGTTTCAAAGGCTTTTCCACCCTGACAAGAAGACAATTCTGGGAGAAACACTGAATCCTCGTCATTTTATGGCCTAAAAATGGTCAAATATAAAGACACTGAATCTCGGCACAAAACATCAGCTATAGGCAACTTTTTAAAACATCAGTATTGGGATCAGCCTTCAGCGTCGAACCCTAGAACAGACTTATATGACTGGTGGTGATTTTACACCTGAAACGCAGCTGAGAGCTAGTTTACTTATTGGAATTCTTCAAGGCCTGCACACCTACAGAGAAATTAATGTTTTTGTAGCAGCTCCCAAGGCTCAAATTTTCTGAATGCTATTTATTAGATCTGTGAATGAAGCATGAAGTGTTAGAAGTGCGCTGTCAGGGCCGGAGCGTAAAGTCAAATACAACAGGAACCGCCAGGCTCTCCGGGCGCCGTGTCCCCGGCTCTCCTCCTCCAGCCAGTCAAAACTTTATGGTCCATTTTACTCGGCACAGCCAGCGCTGTCTGGCCCGGGGAGCGGAGTGTAATGGAGATGTAAAAATCTTATATAAAATGGCTGTTACAAAATGTATGGGAGCCGTAAAATTATCCCGCATACCATTAAAGGGTGATACACAGCCAATGTTTTATCGATGCGTATTGTCTTGCTACAGTAACCTGTAAGTCTCAGGATGCTCATACCGCTGATCCTTCATGGCCGCCGTCTTTATGGTTACGGCCCCGGAGTTGCTGGGAAATTACCGCCAGTTGTGCCGGGCCGGCTGGGTGGGCGAAGGCAGACTGTTCACTTTAACACCGGGAGTGGGAATAGAGACTAAGCATGTACACTAGTGCTGCACTGTTGAGCTGAACAAACCAACATCGTTATTGTTTGGTTATCTGACTTTAATGACTGCAGATGACATTTTAAATCAGAGTGTTACAGTTTCCTTCAGGGTCAGAAATTCACTTGTTTTTCCAGAGTATTTTTTGCCCCCATGACCAAATTTTTAGGGCCATTTTGGTCATTTTCAAGGTCAATTTTATTGAACTATGAAGTCAAACATCTGAATTGCACATTGGCAAACAAATACTCAATTTGTACCACTAATATTTACTAAAATATACAGGGGTTATTTAATGTTCAACACCACTTAGACACTTGAGACACTTTTAATAGTTTTATACTTTTATCTTCATAGTTTTATAGTTGTATGGTTATTTATATTGCCTTATATCTTTCCTGTGCTATTTTTATTACCTTTCCTGTACTGCATTGGTATTGTTCTGCAAATCGCTGCTGTGATACCCAAATTTCCCCTAGGGGATCAATAAGGTGCAATCTTAATCTTAATCTTAATCTTAATCTTATTTGTTTTAACTTCTTTCCCACTGCTGAAATTGATGACAGGTGTTCTAGAAGACTCTCTGTCCCCAACCAGTCGCCTACGGTGGCCCACAGGGGACAGCATTTGACAACTCAACGAATAAATATGAACAGGGTGAACTGGAAAAAAAGGTACTCCTAATTATCGGGGGCAGTTATTTTGACCACTTGATTTTAATTTGAGCCGTTTATTTCCAACCTTGGTTCTCTCCCTTTCCTATCTCCCTCTTCACAGACTCCTTCACATTCACTGGTTCTGAATCCTGGTCCTCAGTACCCAGAGTCCTGCTGGTTTTCTGTCCTACCAGCTAGGTAATTGCATTCACCTGGCACCTCAGGTGTAAATTAGTCCCTGATTAGATGCTAGAGTGAAAACCAGCAGGACTGCGAGCCGCTGCACCAGGCCGTCATGTTTATTCTGAGTAGCCCTCTTTGTCCGCTTCATATTAATCTCACTCACTGAGCCGTACTTTCCAAAGACAAATCTGATCAATATCTCACTTTCCTGCAGCCACAAACAAGGCTTCATTCTGATACCACAGCCTAGCAAGAGTTATTAAGCTGCCTCAAATATTTGTCAAAATGTAAAGCAGGTTATTGATGACAAACAGAGGGGAGCTGATGCTTGCTTTGGTATCCTGAGGTGAGTCTGATCACAAAAGTATGATTTTTTGTTTTATAAACATCCATACAAATTGTAGCCAAAACAGCTCCAGACTGTCATTTATATGCACAGCAGCATGTGCTGCAGGCTATTTATTCGATAAGAGCAAGTGATATAATCCTGTAGGTAAAGATTGACATTATTCAGACCTGATCCCAGGTCTGTCAGGAGGGAAAAGCTGTATTGATTTACCGGGTCGAAAGCAAAAGAATCAA
Organism: Centroberyx gerrardi; assembly: GCF_048128805.1. NCBI lineage: Eukaryota > Metazoa > Chordata > Actinopteri > Beryciformes > Berycidae > Centroberyx > Centroberyx gerrardi. Next base: position 1,638,122 of record NC_135997.1, read on the forward strand.
TCTGAAAAAAAAGTATTCTTTTTAAGCCAAAGAGATTACAGAAGAATACAGATTCCTGGGCGCCAAGTCTCCCACCTGCCCTCCTCCTCCTCACCTGTCAGTTTGTCTTTCTTCTCTCCGCTCGCTGCTCATTTATCCAACTCATCCTCTCTCTCCCGTTTCTCACACTTTCTGTCTTTTCCTTGTCTCTCTTTTCTTCTCTTTGTTATCCTTGTCTGTGCTGCATTTCTATCTCTGTGTCACTTCATCTCTTCATGCCACTCCTCTCACTGCTTCTGGTGTGTGTGTGTGTGTGTGTGTGTGTGTGTGTGTGTGTGTTTGTGCATGTACTGTTGTTATAGTGACAATACTGGCAGCCATAAAGGCAGCAGGCTTACTACTACTACTAATGGACTGTCTGAAATATCAGGTTTGTTCCAGACAGGGAAAGTCAGGAAATCTGACAAATTTGCTGGGAAAGTCGTGGGAATTTTACAAATGGGTCACATTACAGGAATATAGCAGAATATATTTTCCATCGTGTTTCACACATTCACTGCATTAGCTGGTGGTTTTCAGCTGTTTTTCTCCACAGCAAACCGAACTGCAGTGGAAACCAGACCGTTCCTTTTAAGACTTGTCTGAGCTGAACAACTTCAACAAACCAAGAAAGAAGGAAATTTTAGGTCACAGAAGCGCTCCGACTTAGTTATGGAAAGTCATGGAAAAGTCATGGAATTTTACATCAGGGCCATGGTGGGAAAACCGAGTTAGGATGCTCCACTGTGTCGGGAATACCTGCATTCCTGGGTGTAATTTCAGGTGCTGTGTGTGTGTGTGTGTTGTGTGTGTGTGTACCTTGCAGGAGCATATAGCACAGCGGTCGAAGCTGGGTTTCCAGTCCTCCCCGTTGCGCCGGATGCCCTCGTCCTGTGGACAGTCCCCGCTGCAGCCCGGCCCGGACGTGCACACACAGTCGTAGCCTCCCGGCAGGTTCACACACACACTGTCGTTCCAGCAGGTGTGTGTCTGCAAACTGCACTCGTCGACGTCTGGAAGACACAAGAAAGCCAAGGTCCGTAAACACAAATGCCGAGATGTCACAACAGTTAGTGTGAGAAAATTGAAAATGTGTACTTTAACCTGTAATTGTGCACATTTGCAAGTTAATGTGAGTGGAAAACACTAGCCACAGCAGCCAGGCTCTCTCTCAGTCCTGTCACTACGTTTTGTTGTGGTAAAACATACGACAAGGCCAAATGACCTCTTCTGATTGGCTGCTGTGAGGCTCAGGAGATTCATTCATGCAAAACAACATCAGACAATAAGCAAAGACAGACTCTGCATTCAGTAAGTTTTCATGCAAGCCATCTGAAGCCTGCATCATGGAGTGAGGATGGAGCATTTGAGGACGTTTTTTTTCCCAAACTGGTGCCTCTTTATTTTTGGTAGGCAGACAAGTCGTTGCTGTGTTGATAGTTGATGTAGTTTGGCCAAGACATTAGTGACTGATTGGTATATTTTGTTATATTAGTTATTTATTATTACATTTTAGTTGACTCGTGGATGCACTAGCCTACACAACACATTTCCATTCATGTGATGTGGATGTGCAGAACATGCTTGTCTCTCAATTAAATACTTTAAATGTGAGCTTCAGCAGTCTAGTGTAGCATGACTCCTTGAGGCCGATAACCTGTTAATAAGGCTCTGCTGCAATGAATACTGTTGGTCCATATCCTAATCTGATGAAATGAATCAGTATAGAACTGTAGTGTTGGACAGTCTGCATAAAGCACAGTCATCATGTTACAGATGTGTCAGCAGAGTGAGAGTCTCACACCACTGTGACTAGTGTTGTCTTCACATTAGCTGAGGAATATACTGAACACATTTACAAGATTTACCTTTGGAAAATGTGTACATTTATAAACTCTGTGGTAAATGTGCACATTTACCAGTAAACGTGTACATTTGCAATTTTCCCACATTTACCGTGACATGGATACAGGACGCCTTTGGTATCATGCCTTCAGTCACATAAATCATATATTCACTTAGTAATAGATTCAGTTGAATCATCAAAGCCATGAGACATCTGCTCATTCAGCGTTATTCTCACTTTTCCCACTACAATCCAAAAGAATCAACATGAAAAGACCAGAATAGATTTTGATCTGCTGTTTTATCAACTTGGTGCAGGAAACAGTGTGGGAACAGTCTGTCCCTACCTTTTACTAAGCAGTGACATTTAACTCTCTTTATCCTTACTAAATGTGAGCCGTTCAGAGAGAATAAGACTGAATTCCCTCCTGCAGCAGCACTGCTCTCCCTGCCAGCACCTGCAGCCTGCAGAGACCAATCATACCTGCATGAAACTGACAACACTCTGCTAGAGTTGCATGGACAAGACCCGAAAGTACAAAAGGCTAAAAAAAAAAAGGCAATTTATGGAGTATGTTTTATCAACCTTAACCATGCGTTCACACTGCGAAACACGATCAGCAAGTTAATTTCCTGTAGAGCCGAGTGAGCCGGGAAACTCTGATGACAATAAGCAATAAGCTTGTCGTTTCACCATCACCGGCCATCAACAGCCAATCAGATTTCCACCCTTCCTTGTTTCCCTACTGATGTGATTTAGTTTCACCTGGCAAGTGCAAAATGGAGGAGAATTCAAAGCTTCGCAGTTCTCTACAGCTTTTATTTGAAAGCCTAGAAGAATTAACGTCTGAAAACGAAGCTCGGAGAACGGCTCATCCATCGCTGGGGTCGATGGTAAACTCCGAAGTCATTTGAGTTTTTTTCTGTTTATGTTAGATTAATGCGGCCTAATTAGCACTTGCCAGCCAGCTACTGTATGTTAACTCGTTAAAATGATGTAACGTTAGGAAAGGCAATACCAGAGCCGCAAAAATAAATGATTTCCCAGTTCAAACTTCGTAGCTGCAGACCGCTACATAAATGCAATAACAGCCTCTCGCACCGGCGAACGATCCGTCAGAACAGAGCGAGCCATCAGCCGAGTCGCTCGCAGTGTGAACACCCTGCAACTTTTAATTGTGTTCTCCTTAGCGCTGAATGACGAGTGCTATCTGGGAGGCAGAGCTACTCCGGCTTGACGTGAGGCTCGGCTGGAGCTGCGGCCGCACTAGCCGCAACAATATACTGTGACAGCGCTGAACACACACTGTAATTGGTTGCTGTATCGAGTCGGTGGGACGGGAAGAGAAGAAAACAGCTCTGCTGGGAATTTATTGTGAATGCGACGGGCTATTTGCATATACTAAATGAAATCCCCATCAGCGAGGCAGACATACCTCCGCTTGTGAAGGATTAATGCTCTTCATGCTACATTCACCACATTCAGCCACAAGCTGCTGCTAGCAGATGAAGCATGCTCTTACAAGCAGGGTGTGAAAGACACACTCACAGTCAAACACAAAGCCCTTCTGAGCAGCCAGCCACACACAGCCAATCATATGAAAACATGCTCAAACCAGAAAACCTGGCCATGTATGTATGCAAAGACACACGTTCACACAGGCATAGACACACACACACGCACACACACACACACACACACACACACACACACACACACACAAAACAAACAATTCCCTCTGAAGACAGATGTTGGTAATTAGAAGGCATCAGAAAGCTCAGTATTTGAGTATTTAAACTGTATTTCATTTGTATGTCTCCAGGCTGCCCATATGGAAAGGTCATGCACATCACAGAGAGAGAGAGAGTGAGAGTATAAAAACAAACAATCACACACACACACACACACACACACACACACACACACACACACACACACACACACACAGAGCCATGCAGGGAGACTGGGAGTTTGTGGCGTATTATCCTCATCTTTATGCACAATCTGTTTATTAAAGCCACCTGTCTCTCCCTAAGGCATTGGGGATAATAAATGTGTGTTGGGATGCAGCCCATGCAGCTCTGAGACAGGGAAATAAAGCACTGGCACTGCTGCGCTGCGCTCCCCAACACAACAATACTCAACACAACACAGTGCAATGCAACACAGCAACGCAACACAGCACAACACAATACATCACATCACAACACAGCAACACAACACAGCACAACACAATACATCACAACACAGCAACACAACACAGCACAACACAATACATCACATCACAACACAGCAACACAACACAGCACAACACAATACATCACAACACAGCAACACAACACAGCACAACACAATACATCACAACACAACACAGCAATGCAACACAGCACAACACAATACATCACAACACAACACAGCAATGCAACACAGCACAACACAATACATCACAACGCAGCAACACAACACAGCACAACACAATACATCACAACACAACACAACACAACACAACACAATACATCACAGCACAGCAACACAACACAGCAACGCAACACAGCACAACACAATACATCACAACACAACACAGCAACACATCACAACACAACACAACACAACACAGCAACGCAACACAACACAACACAATACATCACAACACAACACAGCAATGCAACACAGCACAACACAATACATCACAACACAGCAACACAACACAGCACAACACAATACATCACAACACAACACAGCAATGCAACACAGCACAACACAATACATCACAACACAACACAGCAATGCAACACAGCACAACACAATACATCACAACACAACACAACACAACACAACACAACACAATACAACACAACACAGCACAGCAACACAACACAGCAACGCAACACAGCACAACACAATACATCACAACACAACACAGCAACATATCACAACACAACACAACACAACACAGCAACGCAACACAGCACAACACAATACATCACAACACAACACAGCAACACAACACAACACAACACAACACAGCAACGCAACACAGCACAACACAATACATCACAACACATCACAACACAACACAGCAACGCAACACAGCACAACACAATACATCACAACACATCACAACACAACACAGCAACGCAACACAGCACAACACAATACATCACAACACAACACAGCAACACAGCACAACACAATACATCACAACACAGCAACACAACAACACAGCAACACAGCACAACACAGCAACACAGCAACACAGCACAACACAATACATCACAACACAGCAACACAACAACACAGCAACACAGCAACACAGCACAACACAGCAACGCAACACAGCAACACAGCACAACACAGCAACACAGCAACACAGCACAACACAGCAACGCAACACAGCAACACAACACATCATAACACAACGCAACCCAAAGCAACGCAACAATGCAAAGCAACAGAACAATGCAAAGTAATGCAACAACTCAACACAATGCAACACAACGCAATGCAACGCAAAACAATGCAACGCAACAATGCAATGCAAAGCAGTGCAATGCAACTCGACACAACAAAACATCGCAGAGCAACACAACAAAACACAACGTAACACAATGCAATAAAACAAAACAAAACAACACAACAAAACAAATCACAGTGCAACACAACACAATAAAACACAACAATAAACAACAAAACACAATGCAAAGCAATTCAAGTCAACATAACAAAATGCAACAAAATGCAACGCAACACAACAAAGCAACACAACAAAGCGACACAGCAAAACACAACAGAGTACAACACAATGCAATGAAACAAACAAAAAAAACAAACGTCTTTCCGCTCTCCACAGTGAAACATTCACACCAGGATCACACTCCGGTCTGAAGCTCTGTATCTGAGCCAGACCGGCTTCTCTTCACACACAGGACAGGAGATATGAGGGACGGCAGGCGGAGGCCGCAGATACAAAATACAATTTCTAGGTGTGAGAAAAAATGATTGTCCGGGATTGTTTGGCCAAGCGTGTGAAGTATATGACATATGGGTTTTGTGTACGAAGCAGATTGTGCGGGCCCTCCCCTGCACGCCCTGAGAGACTATTTTGTGTGTTCGGTGATAAAAGACTCTTGTGGATTCGTGTATCACCCGGCAGGAGGCCCGGGGAGAGGCGCAGCCGGAGCGGCCCGTGTTCTGACCTGGAATTAGGCAACGGAGCGCTCCGTTATTTGCAAAACACGACACATCGTTCAACTGGAAGACACTCGGACGGCGCGCACCTCCGCCAACGCTGAGCAATTCTTCAACTTGCTGCTACACCCAAACACATCATTCTTATCACGTGAATTTTAAGTTAAACTGATTTCTTGACCCTGCAAACGTCCCTTTAGGATCTGGTATCAGGTCTTTGATTTTCCAAGAAAATAGCATGTGAATACAACGCGCTTAAAGCTGCAATAAGCTGCATTTTCTGACCACTAGAGGGTGACAAAAACAGCAACGCATTTGTAAAACTCACAGCACTACGAAGGTCAGCCAAGGACAAACATTGCAAAGCGCCGCGCATAAAGGCTAACAGCTAAGCTAACCGTACCTACAGAGAAGTCTCACCGGTTACCAGTCTCGCTTTGCCAGATCTTTCTCCTGCTGAAGGTCACATGTCCCACAATGACAAGTGAAGAGGCAGGTAGCAAGTTCACTAGTTTAACAAGTTTACAAGTTTACTCGCCCACATCATCGATTCTGCAATTATGAGAACATTTTCAGGAATGGGAGGAGGTGAAGAAAAAAACATTGGAAAGCTCCTGGATGGAGCGGGAGGAGCTTCGTTCAGGAGCAGAATTTGACACCAAGCTTTAGAAAAGAGGAGAAAACAGCAACACAGCTGCTGCTGTGTGGATATTGGTTTATATCATTATGTCTCAATTAAATCTCCACATAGCACACGTTAGTTTCAAGATTGATTATAAGGTCTGAAATCGCTTATTGCAGGTTTACGCAGCCGACTTGGGCCGATCTGCCCATCAAATTTCATGGAAATCCATTCGTAGGCTTCTGAGATTTCCTGCTGAGAGACAAACAAACTAACTTCCAGGGGCGAAAACATCACCTCCTCAACGGAGGCAATTATGAGCACAATTACAGACAGACATATTCACAGAGTGGCAGACAGGCGCACAAAGACACTTTGTTTCTGTCTTTGTACTCTCCTCAAAATGTTATCCTCCTTTGTCTCCTTAATACTTTCCCCAAGAGCTTTCCGCCTTTTCCCACACGGTTGTTGCAAAGTCTTGGCTAAATTGCAGCTGTTGATGTGGTTAACTGACTGCTGCTGCTGCTCTCGGCTTTGAGCTGGCTTCACCCTCTCATTACAAAAATGCTACTTTCTGTTTGGTTGACTCATGAGAGGCTGTTGGAGGATATTGTGGAGGGGAAGAAATCCTGTTAAATTGTCATTCGTACTTATTTCCCCTGCTGGCTCCCAGCCTAATACTGCACAGTGGGGGGAGAAAAGGTGGCAGATACACTGTCACAGCTACATACATTTATCTGGCGGATGAGAAAACACACACAGACACACACACACACGTATAATGACACCCACTTCCCTATATTTATACTGTAGAGCCATGTCATTAACAGCATCTCTTAATGACTTGCAAATATGAGTCCTAAGTACTTTCACTAATCATTGTATAAATCATATTTTGTGGCATGAATATCTCTGTTCAAAGCCCCCAATCAAAGAACACAAACAAATATGTTAATGTCTAATTAGAGCTGTGAGTGATGGGAGCAGCGTTTGTGTTTCTGAGCTGCCTGCTTCAGGCTTGAGAGAAGGCCAAAGGCAGGAGAGTTATCTTCTTTAATTATGTTCATCCAAATACAGACAAGTATAATGCACATAGTGCATGTCATAGATACATGTGTACGCAAATAGGACAAACACATACAACATAAATACAGAAGTTATTTTCCATGTCGGTTGTCAATAATCCTCAAAGGAAAAATTCACCCCTCGATCTCATCAGTCTGTGATTCCAGAGTTATTTTGTGATGAAGTGTTGTCATTTACTTTCTTGGTGAACCCACTTTCCCTCAACCTGCCTCGTCTACTTCTATCAAATTTCCTACGTTTCCCAGAATGCCTTTCAACAACCCAACGACAACGTCTCGCATTCAGCTGGTGGAGAGAGCGATAGCCTTGTAAAAACACAAGAGCGAGAGTTTTTCCAGTTGAGAAAAAGTGAGTTGTGCCACTTACTCAAAACACAACCTGTCTCTCTGCTGCATTGCATTCTGGTCTCTCTCCTGCTCCCCTGGGTGGAGAAATTGGTCTCTCTCCTCTTCTACAATGGATTTCTCCCTGTATGATTGTTGAACGTCTCTTGGTGCAAAATGGCGGCTCTAGAAAGAAGCCCTCGCTCATTGATTCTGAGGGACGATCACTGAAACATTTTCTGATATCAAACTCCATTGTAGCTGCTGGAAACATCTGGAGGTGACGTCACCTCGTCTACGATTGGCCGGTTATCCACCAAGAAGAAGAAAAACGCACCAAACTAAATGGACCCAGGAATGTAAGATAGCTGTTAAAGTGTTTTAGTTTGGATTTTTCCTTTAAAAACCTAGTACCTAGTAGTAGGTTTGGTAATATTACAAGTATATTATCTATTATCTCTATCTATTAACAAGACTAGACATAGATGACAGTTGAGTCAGCAATATTCTCATCATACAATGAATCCATTATGTACAAGCGGTTATACAGTTGTATTTGACGGTTCAGGTTCTGCTCCTCATGTCAATCCAAGCAGCACAATAAAGACTCAAACCCCCCCCATAATATACATGCATAAAGAGGTTTATTAATAGAAGACGCTCATTTACAGTATGTTTTGCTATAGAAGCTGCGTTGGCCTTGCTGTACTCGCTAGGTGACTCAGAATCAAAGGAGTTACATCACTAATTGGGGGAAGAGCATGTGTGTTTCTGTCAGAGCGAGGAGGGAGAACAGCGGTGAGACCTCTGCTGCACATGTGACAGCCTCGGTCTCGACGGTGTTCCGGAGCGCCATCATTTACTCTGTGTGACACAATGCTGCCACGGAGCGCAGGCTGAGATGTGGGGTCTATCTATCACTCTCTCCAAGAATTGAGTTTGAGTGAAACCGCTATCTGGGGAAATGTGCTGAAATCATCCCCTCCCCTCAAAATAAATGGATCAAAACTGACTGCTGATGCTGCATTTTGATTTAAAGGTTAAGTGAAAGCGAGAGCATTTCACTCGGCAATGCGGTCTTGTTCATCGCATCCGTTACAACGTAACGCTGGTGCACAGGCAAAAATAAAAGTGGTGCGTTGGATTTGTTGAGGAATACTTGGCTGTGTGTTGTGACCTGCTGCTCCCGTACAGGCAGAATACATCAGCTCCAGAAAACATCAGAAAATATCGGTGACAGGACAGAAAATTTTGAATTTGATATGCTATCACCGAACTTGTGTCCTGTCAGGAGATTCAAAATTATTTTAATTATACCTTTATTTAAATACTATAATTTTTTCAGAATTATTTTTTCTCTCTTATGCTGTTATTACCCCCATTTTCCCTGAGCAACACAATCACAAAGTCTAAACTCAGACGATTTGCGGACGGTCAACAAGCTTCTTGGCTGAGAAAAGTTGAAATTGAAATTTTTTATTGACAATATCAAAAATATATGACATATATACATAAATAATATATGCACAGCCTCACCAGGAGGCATCATATCTTTGTACAATATTTGTCAAAAGGATAAAACACAATAAAGCCTAAGAGCTTATTTCCATTGTGGTCCTTTGGGTGTAGGTGTATGTTTAACTGTTAGTGATTGAATGAGTATGTGAGCACAGTAAGCATAAATTAATGAATGTGTGTATGTGTGTGTGTGTGTGTGTGTGTGTGTGTGTCAGCGCGTATGTGCATGCCCGCGTGCAGGGGGAGGGTGGCGGGGGGCAGTAGAGAGAAGGCAGCAGTACAATATGATGTACAATGCTTATGGTTTAACTTTACATGGATCAACATGCATCAGCCGTCAACAGCCAATCAGATTAATGTTCTCCTTTGTTTCCCTACCAATGTGATTTTGCTTCATGAACTATAGTTCCACCTGGCGAGTGCAAAAAGGACGAAAAGTTGATTCCAGCCATTTATTTGAAAAGACGACAGGAATAAAAATCTCAAAAACGATACTTGGAGACCAGTTGCATCAGTTATTAGGGTCGATGGTAAACTCTGAAGACATTTTATTTAAGTTTCTTTTTGATTAATGCTGTCTACTACTATCTATAGATAGATAGATGTCATATTGTGGAAGTTAATACCAAAGCAGTGACAAATGCATTGTTTGCCGGTTCAAAACTTTATATGTCGCTGCAGACTGCTACATAGATGCAGTCGGAGCCTCTGGCCCCGCCCACAATCAGTCAGAATAGAGCGACCCATCAGCCAAGCGGCTCACAGTCTGAACGCAGAGTAAGTCCATACACATGGAGCGGAGGTTAAGGTGGTTAATAATTGATCACATGATTAGGTCTCTTACTGCGCTTTCTGCTCCTTGCGTAATCGACATGCCTGTGGTTTGTCACATCACAGGAAACTCTCTCTCTCTCTACCTTTAACTCTCTCTCTCTCTGCTCTCCTCTCTCTGTCTCTGTCGGCGGGCTAACAGATGGAGAGGGCACGCCACACCAACATCTGATGGCATCTGACGTTTGTTCCTCATAAATACCTCATTAAGGGCGCGTGGGTTTCACAGAGTGTGGTTAGATCTGGAGCTGCTGAAGGTGAAGAGACCGCTGATTAGGATCCTTGTAATGCAACCGGATGGCATGTTAGAGCCACACACACACACACACACACACACACACACACACACACATCACGCTGTATGCTTATGTCCACATAGCACTTGAATTTCAAAGAGGATGAATGAGACAAAGAATTACAATGAAGGCATTATGTAGGAAACTGCAGATAAGAGAGGTTTAGCAAATTGAAGAGGGAGCCGGGGAGCGATGGAAATTGCCGGCTCGTGATTGGACAGAGAGAGAGAGACAAAGATCTGCGGGAGTCAGACATTCGGCGTACGGGGGCTGAAGACCTCGTGTTTTGAAGCGGCGATAAGGACGCATTCAATTCAATGTATGCTCACCAATGCAGGAGCTCCCATCGAGCAGGTAGGAGCCATTGTCATGGAAACCACTTCTGCATTCACAGTGGTACCAGCCGGGCAGGTTGACACAGCGAGAGTGATTGTGGCACTCGATCAGGCCCTCTGCACACTCGTCGATATCTGAGGACACACACACACACACACACACACATACACACACACACACACAGAGCAGCTAACATCAGTCCAAATTATTTTCATCTCATATTTGTCATTTGATTTCTTCCTCCGTCTCTTTGATCTGCGGCAGGTGGAGGTCGGTGCAGCGGAGGAGGGTCAGCTCCTGCCCACATCAGGCAGGAGGAGCGGCCCGTCTGCCACAGCGGGCATCAAAAACCTCCTTTTATAAATAAAAAATTTGGCAACAGAGATGTTTCCCACACGCGCTTCTCTTCTCTATGTCTCTCCCTCGCTCGCTCTGCTGTTTCTCCCCGGCGCGCCTCGTCTCCGGCGTGCGGCGTGCGTAACACACACGCACAGCCTGCAGGCATTAGGTCCTCGCTCCTTCTTGGAGAGTAAATCTCTCTCATCCATTATGTATGTTGTGAGCTCTGCTCCTCATCTGCGGCTCTCTTCCCTCCTGGCTGTAAGACTCGACCTGCACACACACCCTGATACTTAAAGCGCGACCTGTGCAAACACTTTCCATCACCTAAATGCAAAAACCGCAGCCTGGTTTTTTTCGCTGCAGGAGCAAACGGGGCCAGCTAGCGAGGAACTGCTAACCGTCGCGTCTGCGAACGTCTCATGTTGCTTTATCTCCAACACATCAACTTTTCAGGAACAGCCGTGTTTTTGAGCTTGACCGCCAGGCAGTTTTTAATATGTCCAAGATTTTCTGAAGTGGTTTCATCAGCACAGACGGTTGTAGAATTTCATCAATTCGTAGAGGAACCATGCAATCCTTCAACTGAAGGGTTAGGGTTATTATTATGAGGTTTTAAGATGACAACAGCATAGTTAATAGGGATGGGACAATCTGCTTGTCTCACGATACGATTTGATACGTGGTAGAGGGTTCAGGATTCAATACAACCACGATACGATGTGATCAATAAAAGTTCAGTGACAACAAAGTCTGACTGTGCAGAATTCTGTTTATTTCTGAGACACAAATCTTTCTAGAAATGCCTTGCTAGAATGTAAACAACAATTTAAAAATGTCATTACAAAGTACAAGTAATATAACTTCGATAGAGAGCAAGCTGTCTCATTTATGATTACTACAGCAGAATAAAATGTAGCTAATATTGCGATTCATTTTTTCTGCCCCACAATATATATTGTCACATTTTTGTATTGTGATATATTGAATTTCGATATATTGTCCCATCCCTAATAGTTTTTCTATCTCCAGAATGTAGTTTCCAACAACCTAACAGACCTTTTGATCTTATACTGTGAATTTTTGTGTTGCCCCACACACTGTAGCCCGGCTGTGAGAGTCACAGTTGATACCTTTGGCCCAGTCTTAACCCAAACACACACACACACATACGTATATCGAGAGAGAGAGAGAGAGAGAGAGAGAGCGTTTAGCAGTGTGTTGTGGTTGAGCCTGGCCGGTGCGGTGCAGGTAATCAGAGGTGACAGCAGCCGGGAGGCTCGGCCCCTGTCAGCCTCTCAGGTCAGAGATCCGGTCAGAGCGGCTCCGGAAGATTCCCTCCCTGACATCACACTCAAACATACACAGATTAGAGCTGACTGGTGGCTGGGAGTTGCTAACCCTTCCACAAAAAGAGCAGGGGTGCGCGCGTGCGTGTGTGTGTGTGTGTGTGTGTGTGTGTGTGTGTGTGTCTGTGTCCTGACAGTATGTCCACGTGTGTGTGTTGATGCTCCTGTACACCCAGACAACAGAGGGTTCCTCCAGTGTGTTTGTGTTTTATTTATTTATCAAATGCACAGTATCACAGAAATTCTTAGGACAAGGCAAGCAACAACTACGTAGTAGGCATAAAAAAAAAATAAAAAAAAAAAATCTAATATTAAATTGTTGTTGTTAAAAAGTCACAAATAAGGGCAAGAATAGCAAAAATATACATAGTAGTAGAACATTAACAGCAGTTCCAGAGCCAATAAAGATGGGCAATCTGGACAGTAAGAATAAGAGTAATAAATATTATGAATATAAAGTGTAGGAGTGCCGATGGATATGTACAATAATTTATAGTGTTGTACATTTAATATACATAGGGTTCTTGGGTTAACGTAAGATGAATCTTCCCATAAGGAAAAAGATTTACAGGAATCTAACCAGATATGTATATGTTCTGCCTTTATAATAATAATAATAAACTTTATTTATATAGCACTTTTCAAATACAAAGTGCTTCACAATGTAGAGAAAAAGAATACTAATACTAATAAAATAAATAAATAAACAAATAAAACATGAGGTTTTTTATGAAGGTGTTGTGAGTTTGCTTGTATAGCAACAAAAAAAACTATTTGCTGATCTTGATTATGTCTCATCATTTTGTCTGATAATCAAACCTGAAAGACAAACAAACATAAAGAGGCTGCGGCTCCTAGTTGTTTGTGCGAGTCTTCAGAATGTGGATTTGGTCCGATAACCTCATCATCACACACTGTGGGGTCTTATCCTCCTCTAGCTTAGCTGAAACTCACTCCCATCCCTCTAAGAAGGCTGTTCAACTCTACAATCCCCTCTATTAGCTCCTTTCCATTTGCCTTGGGGAACGGCAGCGGCATTCATATTAATACACAGATAGAGCGACTGCGAGAGAAGTCTATTTTTCAGGAGGGTTCACAGAGTTAAGGCAGACGGGAGAACCGCGAGGACGGCAGCTTAATAAAGACGACATAAATGAACACCTGCACTCGCAATGGAATCGTGTTATCTTTGTATAATTTATTCATTTTCATATCATATTCATAAACCTAATTTCATGATTGCAAAGCTGTTGGAGTCGTGTGCGAACGGCGAGTTGAAGATGTTAGAGAGTTGGTGAGCGTCTCTATTTAACCCTGACAGAGCGGAGCAGCCATCAGTCACTGTGGAAAGACAGACAAGGCTAACAGCTGCCGGCGGCACTAAAATATGACATGAGCGCACCCGGCCACATATCACTTTATACAACTTAGAGTTTGACTAATGAACCTACAGTATACGGCTGTTGCAAATCTTGCTGTCGGTGTAAATATTCAAATTAGCTGTTAGTCACAGTTGCAGTTAAATAATGCACAGTAGATGGTGGTACAAATTAGCATGACAGAAGCGCCTGGGTATGATCGGGTTCTTACAGAGGTGCTGAGGCGTGATGGAGCAAAGTCATCGCACCTGAGGGATTTACAGTGTAACAGAGAGTTCAAGCAGTGACTTGACTCATTCATTCATTCCATTGGTTGGTTGGTTAGTTAGTTAGTTAGTTACTTAGTTAGTTAGTTAGTTAGTTGGTTGGTTAGTTGGTTAGTTAGTGTTAAAGGTCCCATATTCTCCACTTCCCAGTGTTTTATTTTGTGTCTTGAGGTCCATTCAAAGCTGTGTGTGTGGTGTCATGTACCAAAAACACTCTCAATCCATTTCTCCACGTTCATTTTCCAGCATCTCTCTGAGCCTTACCAAGAACAGGCTGTTTCTGTCGCCGTGTCTTTAAGGCTCATTAATATTAACGACCCCTCTGTTCCGATTGGCTAACCGTTTCAAGAGTGAAACGTGAGACGCCGCGGCCCGGCGGCTACAGGTAGGGAAAACTCTCCGGTAATAAACAATGACAACCGCTCAACCGCTTTGAAAAAAACACTTTGTTAGTCTATTATTTCTTACAAAAATGATAATGAGCGAACCTTTGTGACGTCACAAAGTTACAGAAGTCCAAACGGCTCGTTTAGAGGCTCGCTTTTCTAATATGGATTGTGTGGATTTAGTTGGAAGGGGAGTCCTGTTTACACTATATGGGACCTTTAAAGTTTACCTATGGGTTGGCTTAGGCAATGGTAAAGGAAATGTGACATTATATTTTTGAAGAAATATAACAATAGGCATCTGCACACTCAAAATCTGTGCAAAAATAATTTATTGATTATTGAATAAATGATTTTTGCACAGATCTTTGAGTGTGCAGATGCCTTTTGATGCCTTTTTCAATCTCTATAATTCTCTGGCTCCAGCACCTCAACCAGGCCTCATACCAGGTGAGCGGTGTCTTTTCTTCAAAATCTAGACAAAAAAAATATATATATTCACTTGAAAAGCTCATCTGTGTGTGTGTGTGTTTCCTCTCTCACTAAATTACCTGCAATATTAAAATAAAAAAATCACAAAAATTTGCAAGTTTTGAAGATTTGGGCGTAGGGAAATTGTAGATTGATTATGTATTAATTTCTGTTTATTTTCTTCTTTATTATTAAGAACAAAAGCAGTAATGGCCACTGTGAACATCTTTAATTTGTACAGTACATAAACAACAGGCGACAGGCAGGCCATAATAATAACAATAATTATAATAATAATCCTGCCCTGCTCTGTCCATAATCTATGAAAAGTGACTAATTCCACGATGGTTTCCACAGTTTATGAATCCGCTGTGCCAGAGTGTTTCCAGTTTAATTGGGAGGAACTTTGAGGGGCAGCAATTTCTCTTTCATCTTCTGAAGGGAAATACTCATTTTCCTGTCTTTGAAAAGTCAGATTTCAACATTAATTTCATTGCCTCCGCCGCTCGTCTCTCAGGATCTCCTGTTTGACTACTTCAATTACATGAAACGGCAACACGTCACCTGGATACTATACATACTGTATCATACATGTTTCCATCCAGTGTTGGCATGCATTCTCATTGAAATCTCTCCACCTGTATTCCACTCCTTTTTCATCACGTTTCATCATTCTCTGTACTAAACTCATCAGAGCTCACAGACCTTTAAGCAATTACCTCACTACTCCACTCAGCGCCTACGCATACGCTCATCTAATGCGTACGGTTTTGTTTTTCATTAACTTCAATAAACTCATTACTTTCCACATTAATAGCCTTATGGCAAAAATATCCTCTCTGCATCGTGGTGTTATAATGAGCAGGAAGAGCTAAGAAAAGAGGGAAAACTGTCACTGACATCACTGACATTTTGAATACACTACAACCTCTGCTGAGTTTATCCAATGGGTTTTGAAAAGGTTTCATAAGCCTAAGGTCGATAAAACAGCGTGTATAAAGCGTGTAAACGTTCAATTGCAGTAAAAAAATACATGAAAATCACCAAAATTGGAGTTGTGAGGTTTTCTTTTGCATCTGTGGCATATTGGTATGTATTGAATAAAGCATACAACACATTATAATACATTAGTGTTGTCTGTGACTATCTGCTGCATAAACTGTACAGATGCAGCTATAGAGAAGTCCCACTGTTTACTGCATGCGTTACATGGAAGTTTTCCATGTCGACTAACACTGAAACTGCAGCACCAACTGTAAGAACAGAAATATCAGATTCCACCGGGACACAGGATCTCTTTTTATGGAGAGCACATGTTATTTAAAACCCCATCCATCACTGCTCTGCAAAGGCCTATTTATTTAGACATAATAAAAGCTCATTTCAGGCGCACACAGTCAATAATGCCCATAGCTCAATAGTTTCATAAAGCTATTTCTCAGCTGGTATACGTGTGTATGTATCTATATGTGTGTGTGTGTGTGTGTGTGTGTGTGTGTACTCCCCTCTCTTTCTCAGTGTCAGTGAAGTGGACAGGTGACCTTCCTCTTGTATTAGCTACAATGTGCTAGCACACACACACACACACACACGCACACATATATACGTGCTCCATCAATCACTGTTACAGCCAGCAGAGGGAAAGCAGCCAGACACCATTCCACATTTCCCTCCGTTTCCTTCCATTATAATGCAAACGAGAGCACTTAGTACTTTCTGCAGGGCTTCACTTCTGCCCCGCATACGGATTTCCCCACTGGGAATATGTGAAGACTTTATGACAGGCCGGGATGTGAGGAGTTCAGAGTTTTAGCTCGGCGAGGAAATGGGAATTAATCCATATACGTAGTTAAAAAATAATCCCTGCGCTCTCTGTGGAGTCCCGTGGCCTGCTGAGAGCTTTACATAATTACACTTATCTCAGTCCTACTAACCTACTGAAATGACATCACAGGGAATGTCACAGGGAACATTTATCATGTCTGTCCGTGTCATCCGGAGAAACACAACAAGCGGCACGGGGGTTTGTGTTTGCTGGTAGCTGATAGTCAGTAAATGTACATAAGAAATGGAAAGGCTGCTGGATCAGAGGGTTCGGCTGTCAGGCTGCTGCAGACCACAGGGCCTCCGCCTCCTGTAGGCCAGAGACAAGCTCTACTGAATCAACCACTGAATGAGTTCTTGTATTGCAATTTGTATTGTCCTGTACTCCAGCTGATGTCTACACTCGTCTTCATTTACCTCCTGTAATTGCTCTTGACAAAATATCTGCTTGCTAAAGTTACTTTTTATTGGCATGATGCCTCAGAGTAGGAAGGAGGGGAGATGAGTGTGTGTGTGTGTGTGTGTGTGTGTGGGTATGACTTAAGTCACTTTCAGGGACACACACCAGACTTAAGACTAGGGCTGAACAATTAATCAAAATTTTATCGAAATCGCAATATGGCCTACTGCAATTTTCAAATCGCAGGAGGCGCAATATTTGTTAAAGGCGAAATGTGTGTCAAAATACCATTTTAAATTAAATATTGTCGTGCTGCAGAGATGTCCTGGCCTACACTTCATATTCTACAGACTTAAGAAAACATCTTTGTTTGGTACAGATCCCCGCAAAAATCACACCATAATCATTTTAATACGTTTTTCAATGAAAATGAGAATAATTATGTAAAAATGATCATTCCCTCTAATATCGCAAATCATATCGCAATTGCAATATCAGTCAAAATAATCTCAATTAGATATTTTTTCAAAACCGTTCAGCCCTACTTAAGACCAGTTGATTGGGGGTGGCTTGTGCAATTGGGGACAAAAGCCGTGTCCCCAATTGGTAAAGCTGATTGTTGGGTCAGTGGTTAAGGTTAGGTTAGGTTTAGAAGTAGTGGTTATGGTTAGGGTTAGGGTAAGTCTCCAGGAAATGAATGTAAGTCTATGTAAATACCCCAAAAGTGACTTAAGTAAGACTGTGTGTGTGTGTGTGTGTGTGTGTGTGTGTATGGCGTGTACGTGTGCACATATCTTTTCATGTGTCCAATGCAGCCTGTTGTGTAAGTCATGAGTATTTCCTTTCTCAGCCCATTGATTAACAAATATCAAAACATTTAATTTTTTTGATATCAGCTAGCTGTCATTGGTTGTATTATTGATTGCCATGTGTAGCCTATTTCTGGTGATGAGTAATAGGATGCAATTGGCCAGTTTTAGGCTTTGACATAATATATGTTTCACTCACTTGTTCATTTTTATTTATTTAACCTTTATTTAACCAGGTCGGTCCCGTTGAGATACAAAGACCTCTTTTTCAAGGGAAGCCTGGCCAAAATGATTTGCCTGTTGAAGGTCCTCGACCAAAACGTTGCCAGATAATAAATGTATTTAATATGCAAGTATAGACTGTGTTCAGGAGTTTTTTACTTCTCAGAGACAAGCCGCTTTTAAAAGTAGAAAACCACAAGTTCACGTTGTACTAAATATACTACAGCACCTAATACAAGCACATATTCCTTTGTAATAGGCGTGACCAGTTCCAATTATTGTCCAGCAAACTGACATTACACAGGAGACCGAGAAAATCTGAACACTGACACCGAAGGCAACTCATCCTGCCAACCGTGGGACTCGGTGTTAAACATTCAACCTGCTGCAGTTTCTTTCAGGTGCAAAATGCAGGAGAAATGAAATCCATAAAGGAGTAAATTTGCCGCACACTAAATAACTCATAGACCGACTTGTCTGAAGTTCCTTATTTTTAATAATTTCAAGTGAAAAAAGCATAGGAGCGAACAACGCTTTTCGACACGTTGGTGGGGTCACATGACCTCCACAGAAACTATATCTCACCTGTGGTGAATCATGAGGTGGAGCGAACCTTTAACCTGCATTTAACTGACAGGATTTAGATAGGAAGTTCATTGTCAGGTCAGACGTTTTTGTTTTTTCCAGGTAGAATATTGATCCATTGGAGTATAACTCTTAAGAAATAAATCACAAAGATCCAACAGTGAGTCTGTGCTGCTGGATGAACTCACAGGAAACTGTGAGCAACGGATCAACGTGGGAGAAGATGAAAGATCAGTGCTCTTCTCTTTTCCCATCCGCTTTATATTTAGATACTTTTAACCTCTTCTTGAGCTATGATATACGACACAGAGGGCAGAAGTCAGTGGGACAGTGATGTGTTTCATTGCATAAGAGGGAACGGCAGCAGAGACAAATAGAGATGCAAATAGAGACAGAGATAGACATAAAGATGGAGACACAGAAAGAGATGGAGACAGAAACAGAAACATAGACACAGACGGACATATAGACAGAGATCGAGACAGAAGAAACGTAGGTATATTGTAATAGTAATTATAATATTGTAATGTAATTGTCTAATAAATTGTCTATTGTTTTAGTGATTGATCAGAACAATTTGTTGTTACAGTTGTCACATTGCTATCCAGATCTGTTTTTATGGTCATTTCTTATTTTGGCTTTGGCATTAAGTGCTTTTGTACTGTATTTCACGCCAATAAAAAACCTTTGAATTGAACTGAGACGCGGAGACAGAAATAGAGCCAGACACAGACAGAGAGAAAATAGAGGCAGAGACAGACAGAGAGACTAATAGGTAGGAGAGGTGGGAGAGACAGAGCTACACTTTCTCCTGCATTGCACTAATATTCAGGTCAGAGATATTTACTCCCATTTGTCAAATTTAAAACTACACGTACTCATTTTGTACTCGTCTTAGCATGTCATCGTCTCAGACAGGAGAACCACTGGCAATGTAAAAAATAAAAATAAAATGCATGACCAACACTGTTTAAGAATGGAGAAATTATGCAATTATAAATCGGTTGATTGATAATTGACTGCCTGATTTAATTTGATGACATATCTATTGTATATGTAGGCCTATTGTTCATTATTACTGTTGTGTGGTCATGGTTTGGTTAGAGTCATTTGAGTCTGTTATTTCATGCCAATAAAGCACATTTGACTTGAATTGGATAGACAGACAGACAGACAGACAGGATTGACAGACAGACATGATTGATAGAGACAGACAGAAATAGACACAGAGACAGAGACTGAGGCTTCCATCGGCCCGCACAGAGAGAGGACACAACATTATGAGCTCCTGAAAACGTTCAAACTTTCTGATGGAGAGGTGAAGCAGAGTGCAGAAATAATTTAGATATACCTGAACGTGTAAAGAATCAAAAAGAAGCCAAAAAAGCTAAAAGAAGAAAAAAGCAACATCAGTGAGCAAAATCTGAGCACCAAGAAGTCAGAGCGAACCTCCTGGAGAAGTAGGCTAACCTAGGGTGGAAATCTGTGCTGGTAAGTTCAAAAAACACAAAAAATAGGATAAACTGAATGTCTGAAAGGAGCAGAAGATATTTTATGAATGAAAATAGACTGGAGTAGACTTTGAATAATTTACATCATTACAATATACTTTGAAGTTGCTAGCAAATTAAGCTAGTAGCATTTGACAGTTGAAGCTTCCTCAACTGCCTTCAACTGCCAAATGCTGGAGTGCAGAGAAACAGAAGATCCAGCTGGCTGCAGAAGTGAAGAGGCCAAAAGAAAACACAGAGAAAGGTGATGTCAACCAACTCTGAACAACTACTACAAAACAGAAGACGGTGTAAAGAAAAGGAACAACCTTATACTCTACACCTCTGATGCTAGACTGTGGAGAAATGCTGTGTGCAGGAACTATGACCATATACTTAGAGAAGGTGTTGGCAGAGGATGCAGCCTGACAGTTTGTCAAGATGAGAACTCAGACACTGAACTCAGCCTCAGACTACAGAAACTGACCTGGAAAACCCCCAGTCATCCCAATGTTATACCCGGCTTTCTCTGTTTTATCTTTAGGGCCCGAGCACCGACCGGTGCGAAGCCCTATTGTATTTCAAGGAATTATTATTATTATTATTATTATTATTATTATTATTATTATTATTATTATTATTCTCTCCAGTGAATCGCATTTTTGAGGGGCTAAAGGTACTCGAAAGCTCACCAAACTTTGCACATGCCTCACAAGTGCTGAAAAATTTAATATTTTATGGGTCTCGCACATGGGTGTGGCAAAATGGCTCAATAGCGCCCCCTACAAAATTTCAACTAAATACCCCTCGCCGTACGTTTCACCTACATGTACCAAATTTTGTAGGCACATGTATCATGTCCAGACTTAAAAAAAACGTCAATGGGTGCCATGACCTAAACCGAACAGGAAGTCAGCCATTTTGAATTTATTGTGGCATTTTTGGCCATTTACAGGGGTCATACTTTAACGAACTCCTCCTAGGAGGTTAATCGGATCCACCTCAAACTTGGTCAGCGTATATAACAGACCTTGACGATTAATAGTTAATATAAGCTTTTCGTCCAACGGCGTGGGTGTGGCGCCGCGTCGAATTTCCATGTTTCGCCACGAAACAGGAAGTGCTATGTAACTCGACTGTACATGGTCAAATCTGCCCCAAACTTCACATGTTTGATAAGTGTCATGGCCTCAAGACATCAACATGCCAATATTCAGTTATAGTCATAGCGCCACCTACTGGCAACACAGGAAGTGGTATGTAACTCCACTGTACATGGTCACATCTGCCCCAAACTTCACATGTTTGATAAGTGTCCCGGCTTGAACACATCTACAAGCCAATTTTCACATCTGATCATAGCGCCACCGACTGGCAAAACAGGAAGTGGTTTGTAACTCAGCTGTACATGGTCAAATCTGCCCCAAACTTCACACGTTTGATGAGAGTCCTGGCCTGAACACATCTATAGGTCAATTTTCAATCATAGTCATAGCGCCACCTACTGGCAACACAGGAAGTAGTTTGTAACTCGACTGTACGTGGTCAAATCTGCCCCAAACTTCACATGTTTGATGAGACTCCCGGCCTGAGCACATCTACAGGCCAATATTCAGTTATGGTCATAGCGCCACCTACTGGCAATACAGGAAGTGGTTTGTAACTCAGCTGTACGTGGTCAAATCTGCCCCAAACTTCACACGTTTCATCAGAGTCCCGGCCTGAACACATCTACACGCCAATTTTGACTCATAGATGTAGCGCCACCTACTGCCAAAAGGAAATGAAATGTTTTAGACTGAAAATTCATAGCTGCGTCGACCGGTCAGTGTCCAGTAACGCCGCCGCGGCTGCGGCACACCCCGACGTGCGCAAAGTGCGAGGGCCCGATCATCGCTGCTTGCAGCTTTAATTGTTTTTGTAATCCTTTGATGATGAGGATGATGGAACGCCTCCAACTGGCCAAACTGGAGATAGGCTAAAAATACCATGAAATAAGCTTGATAGGTCTGGAAACAAGATAAAATCACTTGACAGCGTGTCATTTTTTGCAGTGTGGTTCTTCTCATGGACTCTAATGGCAAACACATTGACACCCAGCGTCTGTTCCCCCGTCACCCGCTCAGACACAGGCTGCAGCAACACAGTCCAGGCCCTGGACCAATTAGGGAAGGGCAGGGGAACATTTGTATGTGGTACATATTTGACATGGTCATCTCTCGCCCCAATTGTGTTGTTTATGTTATTGTCAATAAACTGTCAGAGAGGAAACTTTGGCTTTGTCATTTAACTCTTACACTGTTCATTACTTGGCTAATGAGTGGATTTTTGGCAGGCTGGACGGCAGAGGACTGGACAGTTGGAGAATTTGGACATTGTTTACAAACTATCTATCGACTTATCTATTTGTTTACATCTACCTTATTGAATGACCAGCCTAATGAAATGGTAGTCATTGTTTTCAGTTATTTATTTCAATGGATCTGTGATAGTGACAAGCTTAAATTGAAACATTTTCTCATGTCATAATTGTCAATAATAATAGTAAAAGTAGAAGAAAGAGAACCATTTGGTTTATTTCCAGTGGATCCGATTCTATATGGAAAGGGAATAGAGAGAGAAAGAGAAACCTAGAAGGGCATTCTATGCAATTAAAAGTCCAATTTGATATATCAATTCAGAACTTTGCTCAAGTGTTCAAATCTACTGAACTGATTGCACTATATGGTCGTGAGGTTTGGGGACTAAAACAAGACAACAATTCGGGAGAAACGTCCAACTGACACCCTGCATGTAGAGTTCTGCAGGACTTGGGGCACAAAGAAATGCAAAGAAAACCCTACATATCCACTAATAAGCAATATTGAAAAATGAGCCATCAAATTTTACAATCATTTTAAAAAAGTAACTAACTAACTAGCCCAGGTTACTTCAGCCAGCTGGTACTGGAGTGTCATTCAATATGGTAGAGTCTACTTTGGCAATATAATTTTAAACATTCATGACAATAAAGCTTGGTGAATTGAATTGAATTGACAGACAGAAATAGAGGAAGAGACAGAGATAGACATAGAGACAGAGAGAGAGAGAGAGAGTGTGAGAGAGAGTGTGAGAGAGAGAGAGAGAAAGAGAGAGAGAGAGAGAGAGTGTGTATGTGTGAGAGAGAGAGAGACAGGGAGAGAGAGAGAGAGAGAGAGAGAGTGTGTGTGAGAGAGAGAGAGAGAGAGAGAGAGAGAGAGAGAGAGAGAGAGAGAGAGAGAATACTGCAGTCAAGACAACACATCTCCAGCAGCCTCAGGCAGCAGCCAGAGGGCCACAGGGAGGAGCCTCATTAGAGAGATGATGTGTTAGTCCATATTCTGCTTTCTGAGAGAAATAAAGAGTGGGAGTCAGTCACGGAGAGAGAGAGAGAGAGAGAGAGGGGGGGGGGGGGGCACCGCTCTACACTGCACCACCTCTGTTCCTCGCTCCAGCACCCTCACCCTCACCCTTTCTAAAGTGGTTCAAAGAGAAGCGATATGATCATTTTACAAATGTGCTGCAGTCGTTTTTCAAACCTCTCCTGTATTTTGTTAGTCATCAGAATTCAATTTACAGCTTCCATCAGCAAACATAAAGTCTGAGCTGAGTTGCAGCAGTGAAACATTTCTTCTTTTGTCGACTATAAAAATCATTTTCTGACAACGGCATCGAAAAATTAGCTTTGCGCATTAATTAATTGACAGGTATTTGATGTCTCGCCTCTCTGCTGCTGGTTCTGAGGCTAATTAGTGTTTGGTTGATTGCCAGCTTTCCCACAGTGATGTGATGTGCTGTGAGATCCAGTGATGGCTCTGAACACTTCACACATTCAGACCTGAGAGTATGTCTGATTTATTTATTTTTGGTTTTGTGGTCATGGAGAAGTTAAAAGAGTTGAGAAAGCTAAAGTCAAACAGTGTAGAATTCAAGTGCACATCGATATTTAACTATAACATTTTTTAAACAATTAAAAATTTGAGGGATGTGAACCATTTTCAAATCATGATTACTTTGCTGGCCCTTTTACACAAGGCAATTGGAATTTTTCCCTTTGCATATTCCTCCTCGATGCACACGTACACACACACACACACACCTTTGAACATCTGCAATTTCTCAGAGAGATCAGAGCGCAGGTTGTCTACAGTTCAGAGTTTGCACACACACACACACACACACACTCAGGGCTTCAGCAGCTTCAGCAGCACTTTCAGCAGCATTTGAAATTTAGATCAAAAACTCCAAGCAACTCAACCAAGTTCCAGCTCAACTTTGCTCAAAAGTTAAATGGTTGTTATTTGAAAACATTTGGCCATTACCGATAAGAGAAAATACATGAAATGGAAAGAGTGACTGTGGCAGTCACAATGTAATGTTTTCATTTTTGAAACGGGACGGAAAAAAAATGATAAATGATCTCTTAATACACTTTTTTGTCTGCTGTTGTGTTTTAACGATGCCAAAGCAGCTACTGCAGTGAGTCTGCAGTGAGTTTGCATGGAGGTAAACACATTCCTCACACCATTATTTTTTAATAAATTCCCAATTCTGCAGGGGAAGTGGTGAGATTTGAACTGTCCCAGGTCCTGAATATCTGTTTCTGACCCTACTAATGTCATATACGTTATGAGACATTATGAATTTATGATACCGCTGTGCTCTGATTGGTTGTTGTATTGGTATATTGAATTGTGACTGACGACACCGATCTAACTGAATGTGACTGAGCTGTGTCTGACGTCTTTTCTTGCTGAAACGTGTTTGTGTGTCGTAGTGTGTGTGTGTGTGTGTGTGTGTGTCCCAGTACAGGAGTGAAATATGAGCAGTGTATCCAATCATTTCCCCCCACAATTTTGGACGTGCCACCTCACTGGCTTTCGAGTTGTTGAAAAGTGTCAAAGTCAAATTGGAAAGTGGTATTTGTGTAATTTTTGTTACACTTATGCATCTGGTCCCTAGTGACTAGTGCATTCTGGGGAGTGTTACTATAGAAACCAAGGACTGATAATGAAGATAGAACATGTATTCCCATGGGAATACAGTGCAGTACTGTGCAGCTGTGCTTCCTCCGGGAGAACATGCTTTACATGTTAACACAACCTATTAGGGCTCTCTTGGGAATGACTGCAGTACATGCAGCCTAAATGGTCATGGCTACATGTGGTGTAATTTATTACATCGCTTCTGTGCATGAGTGTGTGTGTGTGTGTGTGTGTATCCTGGTATCTAAAGCAAAAACATGATGTGAATGTGGGTGAACCTGTGCATCCAAGCTGGTTGATCACTTCTCTAAATGTAGACTGGAGAGACAGCAGCTTTAATAACAGAGGAGAGGAGAAGAGAGGAGAGGAGGGGAGAGGAGAGGAGAGGAGTGGAGAGGAGAGGAGAGGAGAGGAGAGGAGAGGAGAGGAGAGGAGAGGAGAGGAGAGGAGAGGAGGAGACAAAAGGAGAGAGGAATGAGCTGTCCTTTTCTACTGCTCTCCTGGGATCCTCAGTCTCTGCTGAGCCCAATTTAAACACAGGGCTTTAGAGAGGGAGAGCGAGAGAAAGTGTGTGTATAAGTGTGTGTGTGTGTGTGTGAGAGAGAGAGAGAGAGAGAGAGAGAGAGAGAGAGAGAGAGAGAGAGAGAGAGAGAGAGAGAGGAAGGGCAACTGGTCAGCCCCCACACCAAACTAATGACCATTACTCTGATGTCACTTTTGACACTCAATAAAAATAAGTGCGGCTTTGGCTGAGTTTTAATTGGGAAGTGGAAATGCTAGCATAGCTGGACAAAGAGGTGTGTGTGTCTGTGTGTGTGTGTGTGTGTGTGTGAGAGGGGAGGGGTCTTCAGGTCTTACCAGTCTCGCAGCGGCGTCCTGTAAACCCTGAGGGACACACACACGTGTTGGGAGACACACACGTCCCTCCACTCCGGCATCCCTCCTCACAGAACGCTAGAGAGAGAGAGAGAGGAGGAGAAGGAACAAGAGAAAGAGAGGGAGAAAGAGGAGAAGGAGAAGGAATTAGAGAACGTTTCATTCATTCAGCTTCTCTGCATGTACTGAATGTTACAGCAGCAGAGCAACAAAGCCTAGGAATTTGTACTGTAAAAGGTTTTGTGAAGGCATCACAAGGTGCAAAGAGGTTCCCCAGATTATTTTAAAAACAGAGTAACGCAACGCTGGGAGGAAACACTGCTGCTTTTTAGTCATTCAGGTTGGGCCATCAGAAGCCTTTTGCATGGTGTGTATGTGTGTGTGTGTGTGTGTGTGTGTGTGTGTGTGTATTCAGGATGAGGATTGCCACAGAGCGCCTGATACAATATTATGACAATATTTGACATGATAATATTGTGCCTCTTAAAGGGGCACTTCACCAAAAACACATTTCTGTTTTATTCCACACATAAATCTCACACACACACACGCACACACACACACATCCCCCAAACTGTAATCCGTCTTTCACAAATTCATCCTGGTTTATTGAAAGTTTATGACTTTGAAAATGTGTCTTCTTAGTGCTGTCATGCAGAGGACATGCAGTTCTAAATATGGCACAGTTACATGATGGAAATGAAAAGACAGCGTGGGTTAAGGCCGCACAGAGGGACACTGCTGATGCTGTTGTCCTTGGCACGGCGAATAAAGCTTTTTCAAATCGCAACAAAGCATGCCAGTCAAATATCTAATGAACTAAAGACACACTAAAGCCTCTCTTGGAGAATCACTCACACTGACGGCCGGGGCGAAAAGGGATTCCAATAAACTGTGGATGAAATGTCCCTTTAATGATCTGCTGTAGCCTAAGAACCTCGGACACAGATTGGCCTGATGGGGGCGCTATCATTTAAGGTCAAAACTCTGAAAAAAAAACCTGCTACTGCTACAGCACCAGTCCAATTTAGATGAAACTTGGAGGGATGATGCGTCTTGTTACTGATTGGCCCAAGGGGCGCCTGCATCACTCCTGGGGGACGTGATTGAAACTTTTAACGCTGTTCGTGTGTGTGTGTGTGTGTGTATGTGTGTGTGTGTGTGTGTGTGAGCATGTCTGTACAGGTCCTGCCCTTTGCTGATAGCAGGCTGGCGGTGCAAATTAGTGTGATTTGTCCTGTGTGCGTACAGGGTGTGATGCGTCAACACGACAAACAGGAAAGGGGCGGGAACGGAGCTGGCAGAGAGTACTGCACTCTGCTAAACAAAAGAAAGAGTGTGTGAGTGTGAGGAAGAGAGAGAGAGAGAGAGAGAGCGAGAGAGAGAGAGAGAGATAGTTAAGAGTCAGTGCTTAAAGCGAAGAGGATTAAACCAAAAAGAGGGCAGATTTAATTGAGCAAGTTCATTAAAGAGAAATTACTTTGAGTATTTCTAAGCTTAATTAATGACATGATTTGAAAGATGAGCCTTAATGGGCTGAGAAATCTATTTATAGTCGCATACATATCAGGATGTGTGTGTGTGTTAAAATGTGCATGAATGTGAATGTGTGTGTGTGTGCTTCTGTCTCCCTTTGGCTTATGAATCCAAAGAGGCATCATTTGTTGGTGTAAATTATCACCCTGGTGTTTGAAAAAAACACATGCTAAATATACAAACCAATACATAAGTGCAATAAATAACAGCAGAGTCCCATGCCAGAAGCTATTAGAGCTATTAATTTGACTGGTTCCACTATTTAAGAAGTTCTATCAGGCCCTCATTAGGAGCCTGATTGCCTCTGTACTAATAAACCTCACACTTAAAAATTAATTACACTTATATTGACTCAATCTATCTCCAGCTCTAATTATCATTTCACCACCATCAGCATAATGCACTGTCTGCCTGTCGAACTAATGACTTCCAGGGGGGGGGGGGGGGACTGTGGGGAGTGTGCTGTATATGCATGTGTGTGTGTGTGTGTGTGTGTGTGTGTGTGTGTGTGTGTGTGCTTGGATTGAACCCATAAAGGTTTTTGAAAACTGAAATGATACTTATATCTGGATAAATTTGAAAACGCGTCTTTATTTCTCCGTTTTGGCCTTCCATCCACCCTGAGCCGATGCTTTTTCAACCATCGAAAACGGAGCTTTCCGAAAACGCTCTCCCAAGTGGATGAATTTGAAAGCGCCGGTCTGGTGTTGTAGTGCGGACGAGAAAAACGGGGCTTTTCGAAAACGCTGACGTGCGATTGTCATGTGATCTCAGGGGCATCGCTGTCATGTGATCCATCCAGGCAGAATCAGCTGTTTCAACGCCCAAGGAACGCTGGTTGTGGCTGCAGAGCCGCTCCAATTTAGACACTTTTTCATGTTTTGATTTAGGCATTAGACTTAACTTGCTAACGGATTTCGTTCTTCACAATAGCTCTGTAAACAACAACCTTTTAAAATGGCGGTGCCAGAAATGGTGTAAAGCGGCCAGCCCAAGTGACCTGCACATGCCCATGAAGAAATTCTGCTTTTCAAAAACGTGTGGACAGAAAACTTTCAATAGGAAAATGGTGTTTTATCCGGATTACTGGTGGACAAAGCCTAAAACTCTCCATTGAAACCAAGGATAATCATAGTAATTATACAAATAATAATAATGCAGCTGCGACTGTCACTACTTTGCTACTACCAAATAAAACATATTCATGCATTCTTGTGTGTAATCCAATCAGTCGTTGATTTCAGTTAAGGTTAAAGGAAAAAAAAAACCTTGATGAAGTGTTGTAATTAGATTTTTTGGTGAACCCACTTTCCCTTAACCAGCCTCGTTTGCTTCTACTGCAGTTAGTGATTTCCTACAGTTCCCAGAATGCCTTTCAACGGCCCCCAGAGAGTGGGGCTCTCTGTGCTGTGTAGGTGGAGAGAGTGACAGCGATAGTTAGAGTGTAGTGAGTTTTTCCAGTTGATAAAAAGTGAGAGTAGAGAGAGAAAACAATGCTGTGTGTATTTCACGACTGACAACAGATCCGCAAAGACGCAAGCTGTGGCTGCAATGCATTCTGGTCTACTGAGGCTGCTGTCGGTGGAGAAATCTGTATCTTGCATCCGGTGTTATTCACGTCCTTTTTTCATTTCTCCTCTCCGTCTCCATCTCCCTCCACTCCCCCCCATCACCAGGATACCCCCCGGCCGCCGAGAGTAGCAGGAGGAGCTGGGACCCCACCACACACACACACACTCACACACACACACACACACACACACACTAGTACCCCCCACCGCTGCGGTCCCTGTGACCTCCAGCTAAACTATCTCACTGCTTAACTGAGCCTGTTGCTGACTCGTGACTTCTGCAGACATGCTTATATCCACAGATTTGCTATTTGAGTTTCCATTATGGGTCTAGATTGCTTTCCAGTGGGTGGTAAGAAAGGAAATCATTCCACTCTGCCGTGGTTAACAGCCACGTTCACGGTTGTTGGGTGTCCAAGGATCCATCTCAGAATTAAAAGCGGGAATATCAAAAGAGAAAGCCAATGGAGATGCCATAAATTCAAGTAGGTATGAAAAAAAGCATTGTAATTCCATGCTAGAATAGAATCGAGTTAATAATTAGCGTCCCACAAAGTATAGCACAGCTTTGTGATCTGCTGCATTAAGAAATTGTTAGCCTCTTGATAATGATCTCATCTCTAACTGGAAGTACAAATCTCATTAGGAGTTTAAGAAAGCCAAGCCTGACTGATAGGTTGCGTGGCAACAGATGCTGATGTCAGGAGGAGGGCAGAGGGCGTATTACCGAGCGCCCCTGAACACACCGTCAGTCCCGATGACGCAACAACAGAGCCATATGGACATTAAGCTCTCCGCTCCTCTCCGTCTCTCTCACCCACAAACCCCAAATCTCATCAATCTCTCATTCTCTTTCTCTTAAAAGTCTTCCCCCTCTCGTGCTGCAGCACGCTGTATATCTGCCCGGCAAAAGACAGAAGCCCGCAGTCGACCTGCAGGGAAGAGCTGAGCCGGGCAGAAACTCACCAGAGGAAGAATTAACAGCAACACCATTTACACAAACAAACGGCTCACTTCATTATGCATAAGCGTGGAAGCAGTTCACCCTTGACTGTACTCTCTGTTAGGCATTTACTGAACATAACAACCACACTTACAGGACAATAAGGAGTCAGATCAGCCGGTCAGCGTGGATTAAAGCTGCATTAAGAAGCACAAAACGACCGTAATATATCTGCAGCGGTTGAAAGGACTGTTGATCAATACAGTGACTCAACAGTTACTTGGCCAGCTGCTGAGATTTCTGGCCTTTAAAACTCACTTTCCGGCCTGGACTTTCTGTTTTCTGTTCTGGAACCCCAGAGGTTAGACCAAGTCAACTTTCCTCGAGTCCCAAGTCAGTCTCAAGTCTTGAGGCACAAGTCTCAAGTCAAGTCCCAAGATTTAGATTACCAAGTCAAGTCCCACTCAAGTCTAAATGTAGAACAAGAAGTCAAGTCAGAACAAATCAAGAGTCCAGTATCAATTTAATATCTTAAAGAAAACTAAATATCTATGACTTTTCAATGCAATATGGTTTTAATAGGATGAAAACTTGGTAAGAGCATCATGAGTTTGATTTCTATAATCAGTTTCAACTTCAATAAATTCAATCATTCCATACAAATTCAGAAAACAGAATTTAAATTCAGAAAACAGAATTTAAATTCAGTCGTCTGCTGGAACAAATCTCATCACTTTCAATCTAAGTCATTTACACAAACACAAGATCTCAAGTCAAGACTTTAGAAACCTTTTCAAGTCATCAGAGTACAAGTCAGAGTCAAGTCCCAAGTCACCAGAACCCAAGTCAAGTCAAGTCTCAAGTCTTCTCTTCATGCATCAAGTCAAGTCTCAAGATCAAGTCCAAGTCATGTGACTCGAGTCCCCACCTCTGTGAAACCCTGTTTTGCCATATTTGAGGTATAAATGTACCAATACAGATAAGACAAAATGAAAAATTTCAGTTCAGCTCAGGACATTTATTTCAGGTTTGCATACCAGTCTTCTCCATGCAATGTTAGTCTTTGGGCAAAGTAACAGTCCGCCAAGTGAGTTTTTCTAGACAGACATAACGCTTGGTGCTCCTGTGGATTCAGAACAATTAGTGAAGTCCTTCGGTTTGTAGGTTCACTGGGAACAGGAACCAAATCTGTAGAAGACTGAGGTTCTGTGAAGCTGTGGACACTAAAACCACTAAACCCAGTAAGGAGGACAGAGACTAAAAGCTTAGAGCCAATGTGTTTCCACCATAAGGTCTTAATTAGAGATGGGAAGTAAGATTATTTCAAGATTATATATTATTACAAAGATTATCTTTACTGGAGTTTTTCTTTCACTTAGGACGTTTTACTTTTACTCGCTACATTTCAAAAGAAAAATGTCTACTTTCTACTCACTACATTTTCAAAACAGACTTCATACTCTCGGGAAATCATCAAATTGATTTTTTTTTTTCCCCCACATCAGACAGCTTTCAACATGATT